>NW_004524660.1:3176824-3192110 GCF_000260255.1 Octodon degus
CGTCCCGGGGCGCAGCTCGCCGCCGCCGCCGCCTCCAGCCAGCGAGCGGAGAAAGCGAGAGCGGAGGACGCCCAGCCTCGGCGCTCAGGCAGGGCGCCCCCAGCGGCCGCAGCCGGCAGCGCCCCGCGGGGCGGAAGCCGAGGCACGGGGGCACGGGGAGGGGGCGGAGAATATCGGGGCGGGGGAGCTAGGAAGCTGGGGCAGGGGGCGCAGGGGGCTGGGGAGCGGGGAGGCGGGGCGGAGGAGGGCGTGGAAGCTCAGGGCGGGAGGGCGCCGCGCCGGGCAGCGGAGCAGCGGCCGTTGGCAGCGGGTCACAACCCCTCGGGTTAAAAAAAGACAAAGTCGGCCTAAAAGCTTCGTTCTGCAGCTTCCTCTACGTCTTTCCTTTCAGTTTTTTTGCACCTCCTCTTTTCTCCCCTTTCCCCTGATTTCTTTCCCTGGGTTTTGGAAGTAATGGGTTAAAAAGGGCAAGCAGAATTTACCACTTTGTTTGGCCTAGACTGAGATCCCAAAACTAAAATTTCCTTTTGGGGCTCTAAACTTGAAATGTAAAATGAAGATAAGAGAGGAAAAAGGAAAGTGATAAAGATTCCGGGGCCTACTGATTTTCTCCTGTTGGTACCCTGTCTAGTCTTTGTCACCAAGGATAAACGATGATGGTGCACAGAATGAATTAAAAATAGTATCTTCCCTTTTAATAATTTGTCTATATGAAGAACTGAAATGCTTAAAATCAAATTCTGCAGGGCAGGCTTTTTAAAAAGCAGTTATTTGCCTTCTGTAGGTACAAGCACTGTCTACTGTTAAATGTGCATGACAGTTGTATAACGCTCTTGTTCTGTTTGCTTTGCAGCACCAGGTTGAACCCAGGGGCTGGTACACGCACATGCGTGCCAACAGGGCGCATCCCCACGCCCGCCCTCCCCCTTTGCTTTGAGACAAAGTCTTATTAAATTGTCCAGGCTGTTCTCCAACTTGTGATTCTCTGGCTTCAACCTCCCAAGTAGCTGGCTGGGACTACATACAGGCTTGCACCACACATCCAACTATGTTCATTTTTAAAAACTAAAGTCTAGTCTTTGTAACTCACACTAATCTTTGAAAGGACATAATTGATAATTCATTCGTGTAAAAATATACATTAACTGCCTAAAATGTTGGCCACTGGCTAGAGTTGAACCAGTGATAAATGAACACTAACTTCCCTTAAGAATTTTACCATTTAGTAAAGATGTGTTTAGTTTTGTCATAACAACAACAAAAAATACCTCTAGTATCAAGTAAAGTAGAACTCTGAAGCGTAAACAATGAATTACAATGAACCAGTATTGTGGATTTCTTAAGAATGTGCAGGATTTGGGACAACATGGAAGAAGGTATTCCAGGTGAAGGAAGGAGGAGCAATAAAGACCCAGAGGTGGGATTTAATTTGGGGATTTAGTAGTGGGTGAAGCTTGAGGTTTGTAGCTTAGACAACTGGGAGACAGGAGAGAAGACCTCAGCATGGAAGAGACCATGAGTCTTATCTGAAATGCTTGGGTGGGGGTGGGGGGTAGGAAAAGGGAGAAAAGGAAGAGAGGGGAGGGGAGGAGAGGAGAAGAGCCCGGTGGCTTTAGCTGCTGTCTGTTGCTAAGACTGAAAATCTGCACTTGGGAATTGTGGTATTTGCTGATGGCTAGAGCTCAAAAGGCAGATAAAATTGAGTTGCTCTGAAGAGTATTTCTGGGTAGCTGAAGGGAGAGGCAGTTGTGAAGACTCCCAAGAATGAGCTGTCAGAGAGAGGGGAGCTGAAGAGAGAATCCTAACCATTTAACATTTTTCATTATTAAGACTTACTATGTGTTAGGCGCTGTGCTGGAGGCTGGATAGAAATGAGTAAGACGCACAGGCTTACAAATGCATGAAGAAAACAGATACACAAACAAATCAGGAAGGGCAGGGGGGACAAGTGAGAGAAATGAACAAAATAGGATCTATGAGGGGCAGAGGAGTTGGTTTCAAAAGAGTGCCGCAGCACAAGCCCAGGGGGTTTGGACTGAAAAGGAGCTACAGAATTGGTGATCCAGGTCCCTGGTGGCTTGGCAAGAGAAATCTTCCTAAGTGCTGGTGGTGAAGTAGGATTAAAATGGCCTCATTAGAATGAAAGGTAGTAATGATGAGTGGTGGGTGTCTAAACAATGCTTTGCATGATTTTTGTTACTAAACAGAGAAAAGACTGTAGCTGGAGGAGGAACTGTAATATTTAAGATTTTTCATGATATTCGGGAATATCCATTATTTATTGAGTGCCTGTTCCGTGCCAAGCACCTTCATCGTTCTTACAGAATGGAGCTGCAGTCTCTGCCCCAGATCTGATGGTCTATTGCAGGACGCAGGTAAGTAAGCAGGCAGTGGCAGCACAATATAAACTCGAGTGCTATCTATAGAATATAGTGAATAGAGACACCACCTACCCAGATTAAGTAGGTTGATGCAAGGCTTTCTGGGTAAGTGGCATTTGAGCTGAGGCCTGAGTGGTGAGAATGGGGGTGGACATGGCTTTTCTATTCTGTGCGTGCAGAAGCTCAGCGGAAGACAGACCATGTTGCAGCAGGAACTGAAATTAGTTTTGTCTGGCTGCAATTTGAAGTGAGGTGTGATGACAGGGGTATAGTTGGAAGCCACTGAAGTTTTAAAGCAGAATCATATATTCAGATTTACATTTTATAAACATCTCCAGATATAGTGAAACTGAAAGATGGTTGATAGTCTGGTACTCTTTTTTTTAGAGTCATGATTTGATTATTAAACACTTGGTATGCATCAGGATCAAGGCAGAAACAGACATCATATTCAAAAGTGTTCACATGAAAATTTAGTGAAAGGATTATGTACAGAGCTGAAGGCAGGGTTCAGGGCCCACGAGCTGCTAGGGAACTGGAAGGAGGCAAGGATAAACAGCGTGATTCCCCTTGTCTTCTGCTTTCGGATTTGCCTTGCCACCCAAGTAGAGGGGAGCACAGACTGGAAAATAGAGTTCCTAGAGAACAGTCTCATAAATCCACAATGGTGAAAGTAGATGGAGGCAAGGGTTACAAAGCCAAGCTAGCACACATCTGATTCACCCCCAGCTCTGTAGGAATCCAGAAAGGAGGGAATTTCATACAGCTCTTCAGTGGAGGAGAGGAAATCTACAGAATGCTGACTTCAGAGTGATATCATTTTAGATAAATGTTACTGGTCCTTCTTGACTTCCTGGCCAATGGGAGCATACATTTTCCAGTCTCCTTGCAGTTAGGTTATTCTGGGCAGTATTATATGAGAAGTAATGTGTCACTTCAAGATGAGACAGTGATGAGCCTTTGAGCAGGTCTTCCTTGCTGTAGTAGTCATGGAGGAGACCTTGGGTTGAAATGTAGTATTCACAAAATTGAAACAACGTGGGGTTCTGAGTAGGAGCATAGGGGAACAATGGCTAATGTTTGCAGTAAACACTTTAGAGGAGGGGTATTTTATTGTAGTGGGGCACTGAAATGTGGGGATTACTTACCACTACAGCATACAGCTAGCTTTTTCTGACTAGAATATAATTGAGATAGGAAGGTGACAGCAGACACAGGTACAGCATCTGCTGCCACCACCCGTGACACTCATAGGATGAAGATGATACAGAGTTTGGATGTCACACACGTTATTATATCTTGCCACGTGTGGTTTCCTAGGCAACCATGTGGCAAAGGATCCCCCTTCAACCTGACCAGGAACCCTGATCAGGAACATCTATACTGAACTATGATATGAGCAAGAAGTGAACTTTTGTTGTGATATTTTGAGGTTTTGTTTTGTTTTGCTGCGACAGCTAACACTTTCCTAAATGGCTATTGCAGTAGGAAGGGTGCTATGGTAAAGATCTCAAACTAGTCAGGCAAGCAGGAGCCAACAAGGAAACTTGAGAGGCTGAAAACAGAAACCCATGGGGATATGTCTTAGTCCATTTTTCTGTTAATACACAATGCCACAGTGTTTAAAGAAAAGAGCTTTATCTTGGCTCAGGGCCCTGGTTCAGGATGGAGGTGCTTCACGTGGTGATGGTCTTCTTATTGGCCGACTCTCTAGGTGTCACATGGAGTCACACAATTTAAGCGAGACCTCTCCACACTGGCTTTTGTGGTGGACTTACTCTTCAGATAGCCACTAAGCCCATTAGCACATTACAGTGGACCCTTGACTTACAAACTCAATTATTCCCCAGGGCTGGTTAGATCTCAGGTTGTCAATTGAAGCCTCAGCCTTCTCCATACAGCCTTCAAAGTCTTTCTGCTACATGCAGACAGATCTCAGTGCCCTTAGAGAGACATTGGTCCATGAGTTCTCAATTAACCCCATACAAGAAAGGATGTTGTAATATTCCTTATAGAACTCTTTAAGGGTTAAATCTGTATCTGAGACCATCTGAAGTACAAGTGGCCAGCATTCAGGTCATAACTCAATACTGATCATAAGTTAAAACATGCTTTCATGCGCCAGGCTGGTCATAACTTGAAGGTCCACTGTAATTGCATGGATAAATCAATATTCAAGATGGCAGAGCTCTAATAACCTTTCAAAGGTCCCGCCTCTTAATGACTTTTAATAGAGATTAAATTTCAGGACATATTTTGGGGATTTGAGTCATATTCAAACCTCAGCACAAGACATTTGGTAAGAGTTGTGTGCAGTAATACAGAAGGAAAATAAGATGCTTCAAAGTTCATAGCCCTCGAATAAGTTAGAAAATGATTAGCAGCTCATGGTTCCTGGCTGCTTTTGGCAAATATTAGAAACACGAGATGAGCTCATGCAGTAATTAGCAGGTTTGCAGACGTGAATGAAAAAAGAAGACAGAGAGTACAGAAACGTGGAGCCTCAAGGGGTTGGAAAACTGATTGCTCTATACTTCAGAGGATAGAAAATAAGATTGAAAAGCTTTTGAGCAATAAGGGCCCATTAAGACTGAGCCATTCAGCAAAGATTAGATTTAGGATGTGGTTTCCCATTACAGTCTGATGATCTCTAAGTAACCACCTTAAATGGAGCAGAGGAGAGCACAAGAGTGAAGAGGTGAAGAATAAGACCAGGATCTGGAGTTGTGTGTGGTGTTTCTGGCATAAGGAACTAACGGGAAGCAGTCAGATCTGGAGTGTTTGCAGTTTTTGAGGCATTGACTATGAAAGACTCATGAGCCTGTTTTAAATGCTGTCCTTCCCCGAAGTATGTTGTGCTCTCAACACCCACTTCATATGTGGGCCTAGAAGAAAGGCTTCTGGAGAGCAGAGTTGGTGAGTAGAATAGTTGGTGAGCAATGGGATCTAGTGGAGGAAATTCTCCTGCACTGGTTCAGGCCCATCATGATGTGTTTTGGCGGAATTTCATCTTAGTAGTGGGCCAGCATCTTCCTTTTTGCCCTTCCACACCTGAAAGAACTTTCTGCAACACATGTGAGCCATCGTTATATACCAGATGCAATAGGAAAGGCAGCTTATTATCTCTCATGTCAGGGTAGAGGTTTCCCCATTGGTACTCTTGACACTGGACTGGACAGTTCTCTGTTGTGTGGTGTTCCGGGTATTGCACAAGTTCAGCAGCCTTTCTGACCTCTGTCCACTAGTTGCCAGTTGTACTTTCTGACTCCCAGTTGTGAAAATGTCTGTGTGTGTATGAGAGGAGGGCATAGAATCAACCCTGGTTAAGAGTTACTGGCCACAGCATGATGGGGAATGACACAGGCTTCTCCAGACTTGCTGGAGAGTCCTGCGCATTACCTGGGGCTCTGTTCTTTGAACAGTGACTGGGTGGAATTTTAGCTTATCTCACCCGTGAAGGAATGAGTATTATTTGTTCAGGAAGAAGGGTGAAATTACTATTTGCTGACTAAATAGATGGACGATGCCTTAGAGGTCTAGGTCATCATCAAGCTTGTTTTCTCTTCCTGAGTAGACAGTGTGACTATTTTCTAGTCTTCTCTGCGATTACTCATTGCCACAAGACTGAGTTGTAGTCATTGGACGTTTGTACATTTTCGAGGCTTGGCCCACAAAAAACTGTGTGTGACCCTTTCCACTCTTTCCTCCTCTGATGGCTGGATGTTGATGTCAAGGATAACCATGGAAGACGGCAGTGCCTCTAGTACTCTGTTGCCTGCTGGCCCATAAGTATTAGCAGCTTACAGCAGAGCCATCACCAACTTTCCCAATCACACTAACCAGGAGCTTGCTGTGCAAGGTGAGAAAGTAGCGTTTAATTTTTGTGTGGGTGATTTCAATCATCACCATGTTGGAGATTGAACTCAGGGCCCCACATATGCCAAGCATGTTGTGGTAGTTGGTAGTTGTTATGACAAATAGTCTGACATAAACAACTTAGAGTTGGCAGTCAAGGTTTTAGCATGTGAGTTTGAGGGATACAGATGTAAGCTATAGCACTCCACCCTAAAGACTTGTGTCTACCTCAAATGCTCCTAAAGACTTGTGTCTACCTCAAATGCAACATATATTTAGCCCATTTCCTCCAAGAGTTCCCAAAGTCTTAACACTTCCAGGATTACCCATAAGTCTGAGGCTAAAGTCTTTTCTGAGGTTCAACTGTAAGCCCCTGTAAAAATAAAAAAAGCAAGCTACTTATTTCTGAGACACAACGGCACAGAATTACATTCCATTTCTAAAAAAGAGGCATAGGGGAATAGAAAGGAATTGAACCAAAGCAAGACCAAGACTCAGCAGGGCAAACATTAAATCTGGTAGCTCCATGTTCCATCCTGGTGGAGTGATGTGAGCTCTAAAAGGCTTTGTGTAGCCCAGCCTCTCTGCCTGTGCCGGCTGCAGCCCGCATAGCCTCTTTCCTGGGATGGCTGTACACATTCCCTGCAGTTTCCCTGAGTATCCCTGAGTTTGAGGGATACAGATGTAAGCTATAGCACTTCACATGTTCCTGAAATCTCTACCTGTCTGGGATCTTCATTACGGCTGTATCTTCACTCTCACAGGTTCAGGTGTCACTTTTTCGGAGCATGCTTGCAGGATTCCTACTTTGTTACACGTTGCCTAGCTTCCTAAGCCTTCCTCTGCGATCTGGGTAGAAACCTCCATGACCCCCTAACTCTTACACTCTGAATGCCTGCAAGCCAGCACAGGTAAATGATATTAAGGTCTGCTGGTAGCTCCAGCAGTAGACTAGCTTGGGTTACGGCTGCAGTGTCCTGCAAGTACCTGGATGGCTGACTTTGGGGAACTACTTCCTCAAGTGTCTTGGGGCTCTTTTTTCAAAGCACAGTCTTTTGAAGGAGTTTGCGCTTTCACACCCTGGGGCCTGTGATGGGTAGAGTCTGGGCAATTCTTGAAATGTCCTTGAGATATCATTCCTATTGTCTCAGTGAAAAGCATTTGGCTTTTGTTATGGTTTAGATGTGGGTCCCAAAGGTTTTATGTGTTTGTAAGGTGACTGGATTATTGGAGCACTATAGCTGACTTGCTGTTAGGAGTTAGGTCTCATCAGAAGAGGTGGGTCATGGGGTGTAACGTGGAAAGTTAGGTCAGTGCCCAGCTTCTCCCCTTTCTCTCTGCTTCCTGGTCACCATGATGAGTGAAGCTTCCCTCTACCAGGCCCTCTCACCATCCTGTTTCTGTTTCTGACTTGGCTGATCATGCAAGAACCCAGATCTTTGAAACTGATCTAAAACAAACCTTTCTTTAAATTAAGGTGTCAGGTATTTTGTCTTAGTGACAGGAAAATGACTAAGAAGAACTTGGGTGCCAGGATCATTGCCATGACTACATCTGTCCATATGTTTTAGAAGCCTTTAGAACTTAGTTATGGAGGAGTTTGGAAAAGCTTCAAGAAGCAAACTAGAGAAGTCCTTAAATGTGAGCAGCACTTGATGTGTGCTATTAGAATTGAGAAGACCAAAATGCTGATAGAAATGCAGACAGCAGAGGCCAGGCATAGCAGGTTTTAGTTTGGAGCAGGGATTGCTGTTAGGAGGTAAGCTCTCATCAGAAGAAGTGGGTCATAGGGGTATAACCTGGAAAGTTATGTCAGCCCCCAACTTGGGGGACTGTGGCAGTTGGACTCATGACTGTGTGTGTGTGTTACTTTCTGCAAGAAAATGTGTCTACATTTTGCCTGTGCTTTGAGACTTTGTGGGAGACTGAGACCAAGGACAGCAGATTAATTAATCTGGTGAAGGAAATTTCAAGGCAGTCTAACATTTAGGCTGCAGAATGGTTCTACTTGCTGCTTTTAGTAAAACTTACAATGAGAATCAAGAGAAACTGGCAGAGTTAAATGATATTAAAAGTTTGCATTGTCATCAGAAAGGAAGTGCTTGCAAAGTTGGGTCAAAGAAGAGCATGGTTGTCAAAAAGAGTAGTATTAAAAAGAAGCCAAGGGCCAAAGATGTAGCTTAGTGGCACAAGTGCCTACCTGGCAAGCACAAGGTCCTGGGTTCAATTACTGGTACAGGAAAAAAAAAAGCCAAGTACTTTGCATCAAGGCAATAGGGCATCTCAGAAATCATAAGACCCTACTCATCACAGACTCAAGGTACAGAAATATAAAGCTCGAGAAGAAAGCTTTATAGTTGAGAAGAGAGCCCCAGGATCTCCTGCTTGACAAGGGCCAGCTAAGGGAAATGATTCCCTTAGATTCATTTCGCAAGGCTCAGCCATCTAGGCATTGGAGGCCTGCGCAGCTATGATCCAATGGGGCCCAGGGGCTGCTCAAGCCAGCAGCAGACCATGGTATTATCCACATGTTGCTGGTTTTACTGGAATGCAGGATGTGATTTGTGGGGTCAGGGAGGCTCTCACTCAGATTTCAGAATAAGGGCTAAGAGGCCAGGCAGTGTGCACCAGTAAGGCAGTGTGTGAAGTTGTGAGAGTGAAGCCAGTCATGCCTTGGAGACCCCAGGGAGTTGAAGATGCTAGGAGTATGGAACATCTGCTGAGGAAAGCCTCAGGCAGTGAGTGAAGCTGCTCCAAGAGAGAGAGACTCTGAGTGTGAAAACCAACAGTGCCACACAGTGGGGCCACCCAATCTCTTTGGAGCTCACATCTCACCACCGTGTGCCCTGGATGCTGGACATGGAGCTTAATGCTTGCTCTGCTGGGCCTCCGTCTTTCTTTTGTCTGACTTCTTTCTATCCTCTACTTTCCCTTTTAGAATGGGGATGTCTATTCTATGACACTGGATATTTGCAGTGTTTAGCTTCCTTTTTTATATTTATGGGGGTGCATGGCTTAGAGATTGCCTTGGTCTTTGTGGAGACTTGGCACTTTGTCTTTTCAGCGGTGCTGGTACTGTTAAAACTTAGAGATGGAAAAATACATTTTGCATAATGAGATAGACAAGGGTATTTTGGGGGCTGGGATGGAATGTTCTGGTTTAAATAAAAAACAGGCCCCCAAAGGCTTACGTGTTGAGGTTAGGCATTTGGAAAGTGATTACAGTATGGAGGTGATATATCATCAGTGGATTCGTCCACTAATGGGTTCAGAAGCTGAGTGTGCTGTTAGGAGGTCCGGAACTGGTTAGAGGGGGTCCCTAGAGGTACAACCTGGAGGGATGTACCTCTCTCCCTCGTTCTTCCCTTCCCTTTCTGCCTCCTGGCTGCATGGAATGAGCAGCTTTTGTCCACCCAGGCCCCTCTGTCATCCCATTTTTTTTCCTCTGGAGCCAAATGATCTTGTATTGTAACCGTGAGCCAAAATTAACCTCCCCTCCTTTTAAGTGGAAAGTATTGGGTATTGTGTTTCAGCAATGAAAAATGACTAAGGCAGCCTCTTTTTAATATTGTTGATCTCTTTATCAACTAGTGCTTCTTTTCTGGCCCAGCTACATGTTTTCCAAATCTTTCAGCTCCATGTTTGCTCCTGTTTCTTACTAGAGAGCTGCCTAAAAGCAGCCAGCATTATCCAACCACTTCCTGAATTGTGCTGCTATGAAATTTCCTCTTCCAGATAAATTAGTCTATTGCCTTTAAACTTAACCTCATAAAAAGTATTAGGTCATGTAGACAGAATGTAACAAGAATGGCCTATAGTTCATTTCCAGTAGAATCCTCATTGGTTAATTAAAGTATAAAATAAAATAGCTTCTATAGCAATCATAAGGCAAAGATCATGTTTCCTAGAATACCACTAAAGCTCTAAGTTAAGGTTGTATACAATTAGAATTCTAAAATAAGTGAGAGCTATAATTTAACAATAGTGGATATTGATTTGGGAGTTCCTGGTTTTAATCCCAGTTCTGTTTCTGACCATTGTATTTGTAGCAAGTAACAATTTCCCTGAGCTTCTCTGTTCTTCAAAATGAGGAAATTAGTCTAGATCAGCACTGTTCAGTAGAACTTTCTGCAATGATGGGAATGCTGTCCTCCCGTGCAACATGACAGTCACAAGCCACATGTGATGAAAGAACACTAAAAATGTACCTGGTGTGTCTAACGAACTGAATTTTGGATTTCATTTAACTCTAATTAACTTAAAAAGCTGCATGTGACTAATAGCTCCCACACTGGACAGCACAGGTCTTATTCTTCCTTCCCCAGCAAGCCCTTAGGCACCCACATCGCCCAAACATCAGGCAAGGTGAAGATAGGGAAGGTGGGTCATTACAGCACTGTGCCCTTGTCCTCAAGGAATTGACATGGGAAAACTGAGTAAGTTCTTCCCAACACATGAACAAAGCCCACTATGTACTAATGAAGGAGAGAGAAATAACCAGAGAGCATATCATCTCAAAAGATTATTATTTTCTCAATGCAAAATTACAAGAGTTGCTTAAAAAAATACAATGAGGGCCGGCATGATAGCTCATTAGACTAAAGTGCCCACTAAGGAAAGCTTAGGCAAGCACAGGGACCATGTGCCAACCCTGCCCCAGGGTGAGCTGAGCCAGCCAGAGTCTGGGCATAGTGGTGCATGCCTATAATCCCAGTGCTGGGGAGGCTGAAATCAGGAGAATCACCATGACTCTGAGCTGCAGAGTGACACCCTACGACAACCAAATACATTTAAAAAAATTAATGAGTGTCTAAATAAAAATTATTACAGTAAAAGACACATTGCTATTAATGTCCCCCAAAATACTCTCCCTTGCATTGAGTACACTTATTCCATTATTCTTACCACTTGTGGAAGCAGTTCTGGAAATCTTCTTTTGTTTATTGTTTATTTTTTATGTATTTAGTATAGGATTTATAGGGTCTCACTACACAGATTGGACTTGTAGTGATTGTCCTGTTTTCAACCTCCCAAGTGCTAGGATTACAGATGTGTGCCACCATGCCCAGTCTCAATCCCTGTCTCAGCATGCCCCAGGTGCGGGGCCGACACAGCTTGGCAGGGATTGAACCCTGGTCTCTGCATCTGCCTAAGCTGGTGCTTTAATCTGCTGAGCTATCTGGCTGGCCCTGGAAGTCTTCTTTTGTGAGTGTCTTGGCCGACTATGATAACGGTATGATGAACACTGCTATGAAGCACCATCCAACAGGAAAACAGGCTTGGAAAACACTATGGTGCGTCCTCATCTGCCTTATTCACTGGTCCTGGCACTGTGTGACTGCTGGCTGTTCCCAAAATCAGAATGAGCTTGAAAATATTCACATTGTTTCATCAAACCTCACATATAAATTAAGTTCCATAAGTATTCACTGAACATCTATTCTCTGTCTAGGTCTCTAATTTTTAATATAGGATTATCACCCAGAGATAGAATCTAACAAATGTTATCAATACAGTACTCTCATTTTGTTGATCAACTGATGAGTTAATCAGTTGATTAAACGATTGATTCTTTCAATACTTAGTGACTTTTTTTTTTTAATGTACCAAGCACTTCACTAGGCACATATAAAAAGTTAGTTTAATGATGTCTTAAAGGTGATCTCCAAAGCTAATAATAGTGCAGACTTTGTTTTTAGGAAATGACTTACAACGTGCTTGGTTCTCTTTGACCATATTTAGCATAATAATGTTTCAAATATTATCTGAACTAATGAAAGTCAAATTAGTAGTATTGCTTCATATTACTAGGTAGAAAGATGGCATGGTGATACACCCATGTAACTGCAGCACAGGCGACACAGTGAGTTCAAGAAAAAGGAAATGGAAGAGGTATTGCGGTGAGTTAGCTAGTGGGCATCTGTCACCCCCAGCTGAACTGAGCCAGTGTGTGCTGGGTGTGGAGGGCCCACCTGAGCATTGCTGCCCACAGCGTGAAAAGAGAGCTGGAGGGGAGCGCAGTGTGCTGCTGATTCTCCTGGAGAAGCTTGTTGGGCTGGCTTTACTGTTACGAACTCAGCTGTTCTCATCGGAAGAGCTCGGGTCCTTGTCATTGAGGATGGCTGTGGTTCTTCAGGGAAGCTCTGGTCCTTTTTCTGTTGCTTCCTGGCTCCAGGGCAGGTCCTTCAGCCTGGTGGCACAGATCCTTCTTCCCACTGGCACAGACTTTCCAGCTTCCTTCACTGACCTCTGGGCCTTCCCAGCACAGAACCTTGGTACAGACTTGAATGAGATAATATCATGTCCAGTTGGATGTGTGGAGTAGGTTGCCAAGGGCTGTAGGAGCTGTAGGTCTTCAGGTGCGTTCGTGCAGAGCATTGTAGTGGGGTCCTGGCCCGCAGCTGGATTCTTTAGGTCTCTCATGTGCAGACCTCCTGCACTCTTCTGCATTTGACTCTTTGGGTGAATTTTATAAAATAATCCTATAAATCCCCTCTCCAGTCACCATGGCTGCCTGTAAGCTAGTGCTCACCTGGCATGGCTAGAGTGCCTAGAATCTGGAGAACCACTTCAGTGGCTGATATGATGCCACCTTGAGCCCGGCAGGCCACGAAAAGATGAAGCACGGCAGGCGGGCGCTGCAAGATGCTGGCTATGAATTTGATACCTGCTTCACTTCACTGCAGAAAAGAGCAATTCAGACTCTCTGGACAGTACTGGATGCCATTGACCAGATGTGGCTGCCAGTGGTGAGAACTTGGCATCCCAATGAGCAGCACTACGGGGCCTGACTGGCCTTAATAAAGCGGAAATGGCTGTCAAGCACAGCAAGGCCCAGGTGAAGATCTGGCAGCGCTGCTACGATGTCCCACCACCCCGATGGAGCCTGGCCATCCCTTCTACAGCAACATCAGCAAAGATCGTAGGTGTGCAGACCTCACTGAAGATCAGCTGCCTTCCTGTGAGAGTCTGAAAGACACTGTTGCCAGAGTGCTGCCCTTCTGGAATGAAGAAATTATTCCCCAGATCAAGGAGGGGAAAAGGGTGTTGATTGCAGCCCGTGGCAACAGCCTCCGGGGTGTAGTCAAGCGTCTGGATGGTCACTCTGACGAAGCCGTCATGGAGCTGAACCTGCCAACTGGTATTCCTATTTTCTTTGGGTTGGACAAGAACTTCAAGCCCATCAAGCCCATGCAGTTCCTAGGGGATGAAGAGACCGTGTGCAAAGCCATGGAAGCTGTGGCTGCCCAGGGCAAGGCCAAGAAGTGAAGACCACCAGCAGCCTGCGCCCCATCCCCCCACCCTCCACACCTCTCCCCTGCCTGTCACACTGACCACGTCTGTAGGTGTCCTGTGTTGTAGCTGCGGATGGCAACCAGTGGCTCCCATTTCCCTTTAGCTTTTTGGCTCCTGCACCTACTGCCTTGATAGAATCTAGTCAGAACAGGACCTCTATGACACAACCTCTAGTTCTCAGTCCAAGTCCAGGGAAGGCTCTTCTTATCTAGGAGAGTTGAATGATAGTAACTGCTTGTCTAGTGCTTCTGCTTTGTTTATTAGGGACCTGCTTGAGCAGGGGACAGGGATAACCATACCAAGCCATGACCAGTGAGGAGTGGCCTGAGCACGCTGCTCCCCAGAGCCAGCCCTGCGCTCTTCTGTAGTCCAGTCAGTCAGCGAGCTCTTGACATTCCAGTGAGAGATGAATGTAACCTGCATAGTGACTGAAATACAGTTTCTTCCCTCACCCTAGAGGAGCTGGCTCCAGAAGGTTGGGCTTAATCCTGAATTAAGTTTAGGTGTTCAATTTTTCTACAAAAGACAAATTATGTATCTAAACAAAAACACTTCTGGGGCTTCTAGTGGTGGTTGAATAGTTCCACCAGTGGTCACCAGAACATAAACCATTCCTCACACCAGTACAGGACGAGCTCTGGCCTCTGTGGGGTAGGAGTGCATCCTGCTGTGTATCTTAGGATCCCTCTGCCTTGCTTTGGTAGCAATGAGCACGCCTCCCGACCATGTCTAAGTGTGTCTCACAATGTCTGATTTCTGAATCATGTTCCAGCCATCTTGGCCCCGCCACATGGGCCAGTACTCATTTGAGCATAACTATAAGTCTTTTTCCAGATCAGTATAATAAACGAGTGATGTGCAATTTTAAAAAATCCTATAAATTGTGTGTCCTGTATTAAATCTATTCCCCTATAAACCCTGACTACAGCAAGCACGTTTGCCCATTAAAAAACTATACCTTTTTCAATAGAACATACTGAACATACTAGAAAAAATACTTTGAGGAGCTATTTCTAAGACAAGTTGTGGGTTTTTGGTTGTTTGATTTTGTTCTGTTTTGCAGTACCAAGGATTAAACCCAGGGGCACTCAACCACTGAGCTGTGTCCATTTATTTATTTAGAGACAGGGTCCTACTAAGTTACTAAATTGTTCACCCTGGGCTTGAATTTGGTACCCTTCCTCCTTCAGATTCCCAGAGTACTGGGATTAAAGCCACCATACTGACCAAAAGATTCTTTTCTATTGTTACCTGTATATAAATAATTTTTTTCCAAATTTTTTCTTTTTTCTATTATCTAGCTATAGTGTCAATTCCAATATTTTTCCATGTTAGATTAGGTCTTCTATGTAAAACTAGTGTGACGTTGCTGCTGATTTTATATATAGATATTTATTTCCTCAGCAATCCTTTGTGTAGTTGACCAGTATGCAGACATTACTGTGCCATTCAGTTAGAGAATACAAAAACAAGTGAGTTGGATCTTCCCAAGAAGAGGAGAGTAGGAGGAATAAAAAGCAGAAGAAGGGGTCAGGGATTTGGCTCAGCAGTAGAACTCTTGCCTAGCAAGCTGGAAACCCTGAGTTCGGTCCTTGGCACCTGTTATGGTTTGTGTCTAGTTGTCCCCCCAAAGCCTCATGAAGCAATGGGGTGAGGACTTCTAGAGTTTGTGTTAACTCATGATCCACTGGGATTATGTGTGATCCAAGGCTGGGATTATGGGTCTTAGTACTGCTGGGATTACCCATAGGTGG
>NW_004524660.1:3192210-3197842 GCF_000260255.1 Octodon degus
GGGTCTTAGTACTGCTGGGATTACCCATAGGTGGGTAAGTACTGGGAAGTACCCACAAGTGTGAGTACTTCCCCTACCCTGGGGCAGGTAATTTGCATTACAATGTAAGGAGGGAAGAGAAGCTAGCTGTTTGAGCTGCTGCTACCCCTCCCTTGCACTCTTGCTCTTTGCCTCCGCCATGAAAGGTTGCTTTCTGCTGTGTGCTGTTCTGCATTGGACCCAGATGAGTATGGACTGAAACCTCCAGTAACTGTGAGCTAAATAAACCTTTCCTTCTTTCATTTTGAGTGTCGGGTATTTGTCCCAGCAACGAGAGAAGAGTAACTAAGACAGCACCAAAACCAAGAAACAAACTTCTACTAAAAACCAGAAGAAAACTGGAAAAGAGACATTTATGTAACTACCTTTAAAGAAGGAAGCAGTGGTCACCAGATGAGGCAGTGAGGGAAGCTTGGGAAGGTGCGGCCTTGAGCTACATTTTGAGCCTTGTGAGAACTGCAAAGGCAGGGAAGGAGGGAAGGAAAAAAGGAAGGAAGGAAGGATGGAAGGAAAGGCCACTTCTGAGGCAGGAAGGCATAAAGTTAGGGAGGAAAATTGGAGTTGAAACAAAAGAAAAAGAAGCTATGAAAAAGCAGAGGAAAGTCAGGCTTGGAGCCTAGATTGTGGTTTTAAAAACTAGATGCAGACATTGAGACTTCTAACTTGTAGTTTGTAAGGGCTTTGAAAAGGGGAATGAAAAGTTATAGCTGTTCATTAAGAAAATTAATCTGACAGGAGTACTTAAGTTATGTTAGAATATGAAGAGGCTAAGTGCAGGGATAATTAATAAAGCCAGTCATCACACCATAGCAGGTGATCCCTCTGATTAATGTGCCATCAGGGGTCTAGAGAGAAGAGAAATCCAGAGAGGTTACATAAAACTAGAATCAGTAGGGCTGGCAAGATAGCTCAGCAGACTAAAGTGCCTGCTTAGGCAAGCTCAGGGATCGCGGCTTGATTCCCGGCACCACATGCAGCGCCAGCCCAACCCCGAAGGCACGTGCCTGTAATCCCAGCACTGGGGAGGCTGAAAACAGGAGGATCACTGTGAGTCTGAGCTGTGTAGTGAGACCCTTAATAACCAAATGCATTTTTAAAAAAGCCACAAAAAACTAGAATCAGTAGAACCTGGCAGCTGATTGCAGTTACATAATGTGATGGGATAAGGGGAAGATGGAGAAAATGACTTCAATATTAAAAATCTGCATGAGAGAGATGCTGGATATTTCAAGCAAGTTTAAGGAATACAGGAGAGAAACAGATCTAGACTGATATACAAGATGTGTTCTTGTAAAAAAGAAATCTAATTGTACTACATTCTGGGGGAAAATATATGTGTACCCTCCCCCAACATACACATAAATCTGCACTTCAGTGTCAGTGATGAAAACAAGGAGGGCACTGGCGACAACTTGAATTTGCCATCATAATAACAAGGATATGAACGTCCAGATTACACATATTTAATGTTGTTTCCTTTGTTACTGAAGTATATTTATATTTTCAGACTGATAAGCTGGAGAAATGCTTCTCGTAACCTTAAGCTGACCTTCCTGGTCAGCCAAGTGTCTGAGGTATATAGATTTTCTTAGTACACTCAACATCTTCAGCCAAGGAGATTCTTAAAATAGCACAAAAGATCTTTAACAACAAAAAAGTGCCCATCCATGGAAGGACTTAGGCTTTTAGCTCTTCGAACACGTAAGCTGAGGAACTTCTCAGTTCTTGGAATTTCTCAGTTGGAAACCTTTCAGTAAGAATATTCAGATTTGGCATTGGTTAAGGTAAAAACAATTTTGAGGGTTTGAAAATTGTTTTTTTAAAGTATATAGCATGTATGCAACAAAGGCAGAACTGTTATTGCAAGTGAGTCCATTTGTAACACAACATAGTAACCTGTAGTTCATTCCATCTCTAGGGTTTTGCATTTTTGATCTGAAATTACAGTAGGGATACATAGTAGGGTCTCTTAGTGTACTTATAGTACAGAGGTGTTTTGTCTGTGAGGGACAGGAGGAAAGAGACTTCAGGCATGCTGAGACACTGCTACCATTTCCTTTCCTTGGCTTGCTTCACAATACTAAGAAAAGATAGATGGGAGGTTGTGTGGAAACAGGAACATTCTACATACTTGGCAAGTCAGTTTGGCTGAAGAAGATGACACTGCAATCCTTGTTTTGATATGAAGGAAAAACACCATACTAGTGATACTGATAGTAAGAAATCAAAAGGAAAAAGTATTCCCAGTGAAATATAGGAAAAGAATCAGGGGTAAATAGATGACTGATGTAAAAGCAAACTATCAAAATTATTCAGGATTTTGGTTCACTTTTGGTTTGATTTTTAGTGCAGCATATTTTATTTTATTATTTTGTATTTTTTAGGGCAGGATCTACAGGGTGTTCAGGGTCTCACTACTAGATCAGACTTGTAGTGATCTGCCTATTTACTGCCTCCCAAGAGCTGGGATTACAGGCGCACCACCACACTGAGTCTCAATTGCACTCTCATCGTGCCCTGGGGGCAGGGCTGGCACGGCAGGCTCAGGGAGCAGGCGCTTTAATCTGCTGAACTATTTGGCCAGCCTTTTTTTTTTTTTTTTTTTTTTTTTTAAGTGCAGCATATTTTAGAGCTGATGCAGGAGGATTGCTGTGAGTTTCAAGCCAGCCTGGGCTATATAGTGAGTTTGAGGACATCGTGAGCTACATGGCAAGACCTTGTCTCAAAAAATAAAACAAAACAAAAATATCTTAGTTAATCAAACACCTTCATTTATAGAATCCCTTTTTGGGCCAACTTTATTGGCCTTGTACTATAATAAGCCTGCACTAGAACAAAAATAATGCTGGTATCTGCAGATAGATGGTTTTAGTAAAAGAGGGATAGTGGTGATGTTGTGCAGAAGGGTTAATGGCAGTAGAAGAGGATTCTGTCTCCTTTGCTGATTAGAGTGACATTTGGTATTGAAGAAGGCAGATATGCTTTAAATTATACTATAAATGTGTTCCTGAAAAGTTGCGTATAAGCTGTTTTGGTTGTTAATAAAACTTGAATGACTATATTTCCAGAATTCCTATATTTTTATTTTTGAGGTTTCTAAGATTTTTATTCTAAGTTTTCATGCTACCACTTACCTTTCATGCAGTCCAGGCTTGCTTTATAAATTGCAATACATTTTTTTAAAAAAAATTTTAGGGTCATACCAGGTATTGAACTCAGAACCTTGTGCTTGCCAGGCAAGCACTTACTCCACTGAGCTATCTCCCTGGCCCTGTAGTACATGTTTATTTGTTGTGATTTTACAATTTTATCCATAATGTGAGAAATGGCCCTTTGTTCTATTTTTCCTCAATTTAAATCCTAAAAAAAAATCAAGATTTCTGTAATAATAGCAATAATAATATCATGAAGCACTTATTATGTGTGAGGCATTGTTCTGGGTATTATTTTCCATTTTACAGATGAAGAAACTGAGGCACGGGGAAATTAAGCAGCTCTTACAAGATTACCCAATTAGTGAGAAAAACTTTGTACATCAGGGCTTCTCAAATGAAGTTCCTAAGTAAGAATTCACCTTGGAAGGCTTTATGCACACGTGTTTAGAAGTCATTAATTTATTAGCCTACTAAAATGTGTACACTGAGTTTCCATCCAGCAGTAGACCCTCTTCGCTGAAGAAATAACACTGGATGAGAAGCAATTCTTGTACTCCTTACACTTCCACTCTGGTAGGTGAGGCAGGTTACGGATATACAAATAACAAGCAAACCTATGACATGGAGCAGAGTGGGTAGGGGCTGTGGGAAGGAAAAAGAACCACAAGAGAGGCGCTTAAAGCCAGTTATGTGGCACTATGAACACAGCCCAGTGGTACACAGTGTGCTTAGCGTGCCAGGCCTTGGCCTAGAGGCCTAATGCCCCAAACAAACAACAATCAAAGGGCAGTTCTGTGGCTTCTTGCTTGCTTGTTTTAAGGTTGTTGCTGTACGTGCCCAGATACAAGAGGCGAGGAGTTAGCAGGGGGAAATTCCAGCATCAGTGTGTTGTGAGTCTCCTATTGACCCTGGCAGGCTGGGGATGACCGGTATTTTAACTTTACCTCGTGCCTAGGGAGGGGGCCTTTACTGATAGCCACATGAAGAGCCAGCCTTGTAGCCTCTGGATTTCAGGGACCACAGAATTATTTGGAAAATTGTTTACTGGTATTGGCATAGAAAGTAACTGTAATCCTTCACTGGCAGCTCAGAGTCATGAAATCTTTGTTTCTTTTTCTTTCTTTTCTTTCTTTTTTTTTTTTTTTTTTTTTTTTTTTTTGTGGAACCAGGGATTGAACTCAGGCCCTTGCGCTTGCCAGGGAAGCACTTATTCTACTAAGCCATCTCGCTGGCCCCTCATGAAATCTTTGATAGGAGCGTACAGCGGGAGCCATTCAGAAGGAAGCGTGGTTAGCCAGGTGTGGTGGTGCACCTGGGTGATTCTAGCTACTCAGGAGGCTGAGGCAGAATTGCTAGTTTGAGCCCAGCCAGGGGAACTTAGCAAAATCTTGTCTTGAAATAAAAATGAACACCAGAGCTGGTGTTGAAGCTCCATGTGTCCTGTCTTCAGTCTCTAGTACCACTAAAAAAACAGGCACAGGAAGCCTTCTGCTCACATGGGGCCATGTAGCAGAAAGAGGTTGGACATGTGGCCTCAATCAGAAGCTGGAGAAGGGGCTGAAGGCAGAGTGGGACCCTAAGCACCCGCTAAGATTAAGGTCTGGCTGCTCCGTGGAGCCACGCCCAGAGAAGCCCACAGAGGAAAGTCTGACTCTGAGAGCAGGCGGCAACTCTATGTGCCACGCCCCCTGTACACTCATGCTGAATGAGCTCTGTGCCTCTCACTCAAGAACATTCCTGTCCCTTATCTCTCTTCCTTCCTCGGCCCTGCCACCCATGGCTGGTGAAGATCAGCTAAGTGAAGAAGGTGGAGGAGGGGGGAAGAGAGGCCCCAACCCCGAGACAAGGGCCGCAAGCCCCAGGGAGCTGGGCTGTGCAGTGAAGAGGGAGAGCGTTTACTGTGCTCAAGTTCAGAATTTGGACCAGCACTCTGTGTCTCCCTTACTTTTCTTTCACTGCTGGGACAAAATACATAATGCCTAAACTTAAGGAAGGAAAGGTTCATTTAGCTTACAGTTCATGGAGGTTTGTTTCATTCCATACTCAGCTGGCTCCAAGGCAGAGTAGCACATGACAGAGGGCAGCAGTTAATGGCAGCAGAGCACAACAAAACAGCAAGAGCAAAAAGGGAGGAGCAACAGCGCTGCAGCAGCAGAGGCAGAGGCAAGCCTCTTTGCTCTCTTCTTTATCCTGCATACAGGCTATCCTCCTGGGGGTAGGTGCAGCACACACACACACACACACACACACACACACACACACACACACACACCCATGATCCCAGAAGTCCTCATACCTGTGAGCCTAGCAGCCCTCATACCCGTGAGCCTAGCAGCCCTCATGCCTGTGATCCCAGCAGCCCTCACACCATGATCCCAGCAGCCCTCACACCCAAGATCCCAGCAGCCCTCACACCATGATCCCAGCAGCCCTCACAC
>NW_004524660.1:3197942-3203151 GCF_000260255.1 Octodon degus
AGCAGCCCTCACACCATGATCCCAGCAGCCCTCACACTCATGATCCTAGCTAGCATTGGACCATGAATTAATTATAAACTCTCAAAGCCACCCCATGACTGCATGAAGCTTTGGGGGGACATCTAGATACAATCCACAACACATTGTATGGAACACCTTTAAAATGAGCTTGTCTTGTGGAGTTAGTTTATTATTATTGGGAAGAAAATGTTTTTTTTTTTTTTTTTGGTTCCCTTAAGGATTTCTCATTCTGTATAAAAAGTACCCATTTTAAACAATCACTTTGGCTCTCTGTAGAAAAGGATTAGAAGATATTGAGGTGAAGGCTGAGAGTTGGGGGAGCTGATTGGTGATTCCTCCACTTCCTAGCTGTGTAACTTTGGGCAGGTCACTTAACTTCTCTTTGTATTATGTCTGTCTTATGGTAGTAGGCTTTTGCTGCTTTTTCTATATCTTGTCCATTTCTTCTATATCTTGACGTTCAGGATGCCAAGAATCTGGAAAGATGTCCTCAGGACCCCCCTCATCTAGTAACATTTTCTGGTGGGCCAGGAGGTAAGAAAATCCATCTCTTGTCTCACTGTAGTGGTCTGGCTGTGCATGCGCAGGCATAGGTCGGTGGTACTGGTAGGGAGACTCCCACGACCCTATAACTTGGTCACGGAGCAGAACATTGTGGAGTCCACCAGACTCAAGATGACCCCATGCATCGGCTATGTCTGTGTCTTACATTTGTGCAACAAAAGGATGAAGTATCTTTTCCTACCACTCTGAGTATCTTGCCCTGCACTCTAGGGGTTTCCCATATAATCCTTGGTCTCTCTTCTAAGTCACTTTCTTTTCTGTATCTCAAATTCTTCTCCTCCCACCTGTGCAACTGCTCTCCTGTCCTCCTGGATGTCAGATAAGGTGGTGCTTACAGAGGAAGGCTTTGGCTTTCATTTCTGAGGTTCCCTTAGGTCAGTTTGCAAAGCTGGTTATCAGATGGGAGAAGCAGCTTTTGAACAGTTGGTGTCTTTCCTGAAATACCAGAGGAGGGAACAAGCCCCTGGAGACCTTTGAGGAGTTACCAAGAGCCCGCTGGAGTCCAGCTTGGCTGGTTTATAAAGTAGGCTTGGTTTCAAGTTGAATTGGTATTTTTTTCCTCATTGGCATGCCTCAGATATTTCCTGCACATTGGAATCGTTCTTAGCCTGCAACTACAGGGTTAACTTGCTCTTCTGCTGCTTTCTGCTTGCTAAAATACGGATGTTGCTCAAGGTCACTGGGAAGTTTGTTGGTCAGCCAGCCCTAACTGGAATGCAAATGGTGACACATTAACTCTGAAACTGAAGGAAAAATGTCTATTAGGGACATTTTCAAATTCCAGCAACTACTAGACTTATTACTAAGGCCAGTAACTGAGATAGAGAAGAGAATATGTTTTCTATTTTTTTTTCTCTTGTTGGTTTAGTTATGACTAAGACTTCTTTCTAATGCTCTTTGTTAAGGGTGGGGAGATAGCTCAGCAGCATAAGCACCTGCCTGGTGAGCCCAAGGTCCTGAGTTCAATCCCCAGTGTCCCTACCCAAATCTAAACCTCCTTGTTGCTCAAATGTGGCTAAAGGGCTGAGCCAGAGACTCTCAAATCACCAGTTTCTCCACCTAGATCCTACTCCCCTCTGTCTGGCTCTTATAAGTGATCCTCCTTTATTGCCTCTGGTGCTGGACAGCCAAGGGCCAGCGATGCCAGGGCGCTGTCTGCCATGGTGTGGGGTTGCTGTCCACCCCCCACATTGGCTCAGCACCTGGTTTCCACTTGCTTACCCCCCTCCTGCAAGCCTGGTGGTCTCAGGGAAGGCCACGACAGCAACTGTACAAGTGACCCAAGCGCCCTGGAGATCCTCTATCCTCTCCTCAGAACTTTCCTCCCAGTTTTTTTTATTGACAGCATGCCACAGTGAGCGGCAGGTCCTCCAGGGATCCAGGACTCTATCTGGCTACAGAATCCACAAGGAGCAGGACTGGGGCTTCATTCTGGTTTAGGAACTATAGTTTTCCTGCTGTAGCAACATGACTGGGTAAGAGTAATAAGTCTCTTTCTATTTCATGACAGAAGTTCAGCTTGGTATTTTATACTTGCCTTTGGTCAGCTCAGAAAGGGGCAAAACCAACCTATATGTTCCAGAAGAGAGAAAATAAGATCAAATGCTAAAATAGTGCATTATTTTCCTACCAGTGACAGGTACAAAGGAGAGTGGGCCCTGACATTCAAATAGTGACTATTTTGGTTAACAGACAAATGTTTTAAAATCCATGCAGATATATAGCTGTAAGTTAAAGTGCTTAACACCAAATGTTTATTCATTTCAGATTAAATATGGTGATCGACCTGTACTACCAGCTTGAAAATTTTCAAGACCCACACAATCTGAGCTAACACCTATAACAACCCCCTCCAAAATTTAATTATTGTCTAATAAGCTTAATAAACTGCATAATAAATTTACCTAACAGCATCTGCAATAGTCTTCAGGCCTTTCTTAATTATTCATGGTAGTATGGTATATTGGGAATTCTGTTGGATATTTTATATGTACCAGGGAAAATTTAGAATAATTTTTAAAAATTTATTTTCTTCTTTAATTTCTTTCTTGTTTAGGAGAAAAATGGTTTTAATACATGGGATGAAATAATATAAGCTCAAAACTTATGGATCAGGGATAGCACTATTCTTTAATTTCTTTCTATTTTATGTATTTAGTTCAGGATCTATAGGGTCTTACTACACAGATCCAGACTTGTAGTGATTCACCTGTTTTCAGCCTCCCAAGTGCTGGGATTACCTAGTCTCAATTGCTGTCTCAGCATGTCCCAGGGGTGGGGCCAGCAAGGCATGCTGGGGATTGAACCCAGTCCCTGAGTCTGCCTAAGCAGGAGCTTTAATCTGCTGAGCTATCTGGCTGACCCTCTTCTTTAATTTCTACCAAAGTAATGCATGTATAACAATCATAAAAATAAAAAAGGTTTGAAGATTTTATATTGAAAAACAACAGTTGTCCACTCAACTTCCTAGCCTGATTTTCCAGGGGCAAATGTTCTTTTTTTTTTTATAAAATATTTAAACATTTTAGTACTTATCTTTACCCTTGTAGTCCTTTAAACTGCCTCTTGCACAATTACAATTGCAAATAATCTGGTATGTATCCTATGGTCATTAGAGAGAGTCTAAGGAGGTCCCCAGAGGAATTTTTAGAATCTGAGCATGTGTGCCGAAGTTGCAGCTTTTATAAAAAAGTACAAGTTTAGAATTATATCTGAGCATGGTAGTTTATGCCTGTAATCTCAGCACTCAGGAGGCTGAGGCAGGAGGACTGCAGTGAATTCAAGGCTAATTGGGCTACACAGTGAGTTTAAGACTAGCCCAAGGGCTGGAGAGATAGCTCAGTGGCACAAGCACTGCCTGGCAAATGCAAACTCATGAGTTTGATCCTCGTTACTGTAAAACAAAACACTAGCCTGAATCACAGAGTAAGAGCCTGACTTGAAAAAATAACAATTTTAGAATCACAATTTTTCTTGTCTCCTTGTTACTTGTCTTTGTAAATCCTACCTCACCACAAGACTTTGTGTCTATGCTTATAACAAACATATATATGTTATGTGTGGCTTAGTGGTGGGATTGTGTTCTGAAAAATGCACTATGAGACAATTTTGTCATTGTGCAAATACCATGGAATGTGCTTTAACTATGACAACTGGGGTGACATCAATTTTTTTTTTTTTTTTTTTTTCAGAACCAGGGCTTGAATTCAGACTCTTGCACTTGCCAGGGAAGCACTTATTCTACTGAGCCATCTCCCCAGCCCCCAAATAGATGCAATCTGATGGACAGCCATCATCTGTACGGATCATTGTGTACTGGAATGTTATACAGGTTGTGACTGTAAATACCTATAAGTAGCAACCACTTTTTAATACTCTTTTTGTTTAAATACCCTGTACCACACACACACACACACACACACACACACACACACACACAAAACCCAAAATTAAAACATTTTCCTCCTTAGGATTTTGAAATAACCTCTAGACATTCAATTATATGCCTTTTCTGACACTCCTTGATCCCTCAATTTAAAAGACACTGTCTATTCAGTTCCTGTAGCGAAAAAGGATTTAGGTATTCTTCCCAGTTTCTATGGTTATTACTACCATTTTAATCATGGTTGATTTTATACTTTAAATATTATATCTAAACTTCTAGGTTTTTTCAGTCTTATGTAATATTCCTGGCTCCTAAACTATATTTATTCATTCAACAGTTATTTATTCGGTATCTTTTCTGGTGATAGGCACTGTTCTGAGGGTTCAGGGAACACAACAGAACTCTTGCCCTCATTGGCACATTGGGCTTCAGGCATGAACATTACACAGATGCTGGTAAACGCAATGGGAAGCTAAGAGAATAACAGGGAAGAGAGATCGAGTTAGGGAGGTGGAAGTGACAGAGGATAGAAAAAAATAAAGCTATGTGGAAAGGAAATGGAAAAAAATCATAGTGTCAAAAATGTACTTTTAAGAAAAACTTCAGAGAGCCCAGGCCCGGCAAGTGGGTGAGATGACCCAGGCCGCGGGATCCTGAACAAACCCAGAGCGCAGGCCCGGTGAGTGAGTTAGACGACCCAGGGCCTGGCGGGATCCTGAACAGACCCAGAGCTCAGGCCCTGGAGTGAGTGAGATGACCCAGGCCGCGGGATCCTGACAGACCCAGAGTGCAGGCCAGGGAGTGAGAGGACCGGGGGCCTGCGGGATCCTGAACAGACCCAGAGCGCAGGCCTGGCGAGTGAGTGAGAGGACCCAGGCCGCGGGATCCTGAACAAACCCAGAGCACAGGCTAGCAAGTGAGTGAGACGACCCAGGCCGCAGGATCCTGAACAGGCCCAGAGCGCAGGCCCTGCGAGTGAGTGAGATGACCCTGGGCCACGGGATCCTCATTCGACCCAGGCTGCAGGCCCAGCAGGGAACTCTTCAGCAGAATTCCCTGCAAAGAGGCTAGAGGCAAGACCCACCCAGCTGATTCAGGAGCAGAACATCTTGCCAGAGAGACACAAAGGGTTCAACTCTAACGCCTGCAGCAGACAGAAGTGGAGCACACAGCCAGAACCAAACACCCACCTGGAGGAATCTGAACTTCGTAGATCCAGACCTGGTGCTAAGGTAATAA
>NW_004524660.1:3204985-3214306 GCF_000260255.1 Octodon degus
TATATACAGAAGCCTGACAGTAAGCCTCTACACTGGGCTCTGGAGCTGTGGTTTCTGCTTTCAAGTTGGGCTTCCTGTCACATATCTCCATCCTCAAGGAAGCAGCAGTATTAGTGGGCAGCAGATCTCAAGTTCAAATGCATGTATAGGTGGCTAGTGGCAGACGACAAGGATACGCATCCTAGATCATCCCGTTGTGAGGACACCCTAAGACCCCATAAATACACTCAGCTCTAGATCAGAATGTGCTCCTCTCTCTATAGGGCCCATACTCTATGTCTTTGAAGGTGCCCTTTTAAATTTCTGCCTAATTAGTCCCTAGAGGCCCCTTACTGAAGCATCCTGAAAATTCTTTTTTCTGCTATGGGAGCCAGAGAAGCTGCAACTTAATTCCTTGGGTGGGGTCGTTTTAGGTTCCTCATCCCCGCAGTAGAAATCTCTGAGCAATAATTTTAGATCAGGTCGTCAGATTTGGCCTCATTGAGGGGTGATGTTTGAGCAAAGAATGAAAAGGCAAGAAAACTGTTACCATAGGAACTTTATCTGGGAGGTAGCTTCTGGCCTTGGGCATAGCGCAGGCAGGAGTGTGCCTGGCATCCTGAAGAGTTGCCAGGGAGACTAGGATGGCTAGAGTAGAGCAGGCAGAGGGCAGTGTGGAGGACTGAGGTCAGGGAGGGCATGTGGGTGAGACAGTGAAGGACCATGTGATCAGAATGAGGACATTTTGCTTTTACCTTAGATTCAGTGGAAGCCTTTGCAAGGTTTTGAACAGAAGAGAAACTTGATCTGACTTGAGTTCAGAGAGGTGGGAGACAGGAGGACTGCTGAGTTCAAGGCCAGCCTGAGCTACATAGTGAGTTCAAGGCCAGCCTACACTACAAAGCGAGACCTTGTCTCAGGAAAAAAAGATATAACTGCTTATCGAAAACAGAAGGAAGACACTGATGGAAGTAGAAGGACTGCTTTTATGGTACCCCATGGAGTTGGTGAGAAGTAGCCATGTTCCAGATGTAGTTCTACCTACCATGTTCTATTAAGTATGTTTTTGTTTTCATATGTTCAAAGTTAATACTGAATCCAGGGCTGGTGAGATGGCTCAGTGGTCTAAAGCACCTACTTAGAACAAGCTTAGCAAAGCTACAGGGACCACGGTTCAATCCCCCAGCACCACATGCCAGCCAGCCCGCCCCCTGGTGGGCTGAGCTGACCACACAGACACACACACACACACAGACACACACACACACACACACAAATTTAAAAAAAAAAGTTAATACTGAATCCATTCTTCATTATGACCCATCTTCCATATGTTGGTTATAGGCTTTATTAATTTTAATTTTAAAACATTTATTTATTTATTTATTGGATACAGGATCTCACTATGTAGCTTGGACTTGTAGTGATACTCCTGTCTCAGCCTCCTCAGCACTGGGATTACAGGCGTGCACCATGACCCCTGGTTTTTGAAAATTAAAAATCAAACCTTCCCCCAGCTTATGTTCTCATGAGCATTTAATTATTATTTACTACTTAGCCAAATAATGTGCCAAAATTACACTTCTTTTTTTATAGGTTCAAAGTCATGATCTTGAGATTCCTTAGAGATTTTTCTGGTGTTCAAGTTAAATGAATTTTTGTGTTCCAGAATTTGCTTAAAATGATATCACAGTTTTACTGGCTTTGTATTTGTAGCATGATTTTTTTTAAAAAAATAAAATGTGTGCTATTTGTCTTTCCTTGAATTTCTGTGTGTTTTTCTTTAATCCTCTTGAGGAAGAAAAACACGTCTTTTCTTCCCCATACCGTCAGTATCAGCTATTTCCACAGTCATTTTATCTTTTGGGAGGCTGTTTTTCAGTTTTCTTCTTGAAGATGCTGTAATTAGGGCCAACTGACTTCCTAATATGGTTTAGATTGTTTTGTAAACCTCATACAAAGCTACTAATCTGGAATTGCTTTCAGTTAAACTTCTTATTACAATTTCTTCTTATATTCCATACTTCTTGTTTTACACTTCCCTTCTTTGGAATATATCCAAAAGTATCTTCAACAGAAAAAGCAGATGGTAGATGAAATTTCTGAGCACTGACAAGTCTGAAAATATTTTTAGTACACCTTCACATTGATTTATAGTTTGGTAGAGTACAAAATTCCATGTTTGAGCATTATTTTCCTTTTCAGAACTGTGAAGGCACTGTTACCTTCTCCTCTGGCATAGAGTGTTATTAAGGTTGCTATTAGTTTATTATTGTTCCTTGGTAACTGAAATGTTTTCTCTTCCTATCTAGACATTTATAAAATATTCCTTCTTGTGTTCACTTGCAGCAGCTTTCACACCGCCCAGATATGGAATGAAAGGATGAACGGATCAAGAAAATGTGGCATGCGCGTAACATGAACTATTACTCAGACATAAGAAGAAGGAGGTCTTGCCATCTGTGACAACATGGATGACTTAGGGGACATTTTGCTAGGTGAAATAAGCTCACAGACTCCATTTATATGAAATATAGAAAATAGTCACGTTCATAGCAGTAGAAAGTAGGATGGAGGCTTCCAGGGACCGGGGAGTAGGAAATGGGCAGCGGCTGGCCCATAATATCGTTGTAGAGAGCTTCAGTATGAAGCTGTGAATGCAGTTCGCAATACTGTGACAGAAACTGAAAACAGTATTAAAGAGGTGAAATAATTAATTTTAAGGACTCTTAATATTTGGTTTCTAAAATTTCATGATGAAGCATATTACAATCTTTTACCATGTATTTTACACAGCATGTAGTTATCTCTTTCATAAGAAGAGTTATGTCTCTATAGGGAAGATCTCTGTATCTATAATTTTTAAAAGTGATTTATTGTTTCTTGACTTTTTGTCCCACAATATCTTTTTGTTCTGTTTTTTTCCCCTGAAGTACTTCTTTTTATCTTTTGCTTTATGTTCTAGGAGAGACTTTAGGCTCTATTTTTTGGACACTTCTGCTCCTCATTTTTATAATTTCAGCAATTATATGATTCATTTTCAAGGACTCTTCTATTTATTCATTCATTTATTTTCAAAAGACATTTCATGGAGGCTCCAAGAGGGTAAGCAGCACACAAACAGCCTTTCTGACTGCTGCCATCCAGATGCTGGAATGTAGCAACTTGAGGTAGACAAGAAGGAGGGAAGTGGGTCCCCTGGGCCCAAGAAGGATCTGAAGCACAAACTAAGGTCCACAGAGAGACTAAGGAGAGAAACTTCAGTGGAGGTAGCTGGCAGCACCTTTTCCCTGTGATGGGACTCACTGTGCAAGAGGAGCAACTCAAACCTGCAGA
This sequence comes from Octodon degus, assembly GCF_000260255.1. NCBI lineage: Eukaryota > Metazoa > Chordata > Mammalia > Rodentia > Octodontidae > Octodon > Octodon degus. The sequence goes on from NW_004524660.1 coordinate 3,208,301, forward strand.
TACAAGGTGACTGCTGGTGACCCCAGAGGCCTCCACAGAGAGTCGCAGAAGTGGAGGGCAGCTGTGGACATGAAGGGTAGCATTACCCAGAGGGTAGTGCTTGTTCTGTCCACGTGAGAGAGCAGTTGGCTGGGAATGATCTTGAGGGGGTCACCTGCGCTCAGAACTCAGCACTGCTGCTGGCTCCATCGAGTGGCTCCCAGCTGTGGACATGAAGGGCAGCATTACCCAAAGGTGAGTGCTTGTTCTGTCCACATGAGAGAGCAGTTGGCTGGGAATGATCTCGAGGGGGCCACCTGAGCTCAGGCTGTTTGTGTGCTGCTTACCCTCTTGGAGCCTCCATGAAATGTCTTTTGAAAATAAATGAATGAATAAATAGAAGAGTCCTTGAAAATGAAGCATATAATTGCTGAAATTATAAAAATGAGGAGCAGAAGTGTCCAAAAAATAGAGCCTAAAGTCTCTCCTAGAGTGGCTCCCAGCTGGGCTCAGACCTGCAGAAGGTGTGCTGATGGCTGAAGGATGAATGAGCCTAGTCACTGCCAGAAGGTGCAGGATCACTGTGATTATTAACTACCTCCCAAAAATGTGACTGCTGGCTTGCTGGGATGAATTAACATGGATTGGGACTCTGTCTCCACATGTTGTCTACCCATGACAGCAGAAATGAGAAAGCAGGCTTGTTTTTGTTTTCTCTAACTTCTTTTGGGGCTTTGGGGAGATAGCTCAGTAGAATAAGTGCCTGCCTGCCAAGTGCAGGGTCCTGAGTTCAATCCCTGGTTAAAAATTTTCATCTACCTTGTTTTATTTTGTGGTTGTTATTGTTGTTCTTGTGATTTTGTTTTTGCTTTTTCTTCTTCATTGTTTGATCTTGCTTTAATAGGAATGTGAATATGGTTATGGTTTCTGGCCTCTTTGTGGTTGTTGCTCTGTTCTTTTTATCTTCTCCTTCTCTCTTTCCCTCCAGTCTTTGACACCAGTTTCCCAAAGTTAGCACGATACCTCTTTGCCCTCCAGCCTTACTTCTTCCTTTTTTTCTACCTCTCTATTTTTTCTCTAAGTCCTTTTAAATTTTAAACCCTGAAGGTAAAATGGACATACTAAGAATTTGTGTACTGCATATAATTTTCTTGTTTGTTTTAGGTTTTGTTATTTAGCCTCAAATATCGTTCATATGGCTAAAGAGGGCAAATTAAAGGTTACCTTAGTTTGTCATTTTATAGGCTGCCATCAATGCTACTGTTACTGCTGATAGTACCATTTTAGCCAAAAGTGACATAATTGTTGTAAACAGTTATTCTTTCTGGTATTCCAGGACTGAGATTGATTAAGAGTCATAGAAAATACTGTGGCACAGTTGCAAAGAACCAGGAGCTGGGCCAAGTGGGCAGCAACTTTTCATCCCCAACAAATTGAAGACAGGATCTTGCAACAGACTCAAAATGCAGAAACAAGTCACACCTAGAAGATGGCTTCAAGAAGTAGACATTTCTTTTTTTTCTTTTTTTTTTCTTTTCGACAAATAATACACTGCATATATTCTTCTTAGTGGTTAATTGCTGTACAAGATGCGGACTTGTGATCCTATTTACAAACACCATTAGAACAAATCATTCTATTCATTGAGAGAATGCAACTATATATCTATCCCAACCTCTTTGAATACACAGATACAAAATGGACATTCATCGGTATACCCCATTTTTTCTAAGTTCCGTTATTGAATATTATAGGTGTGTAAACTCAGCAAAATATTCTAAAAGAGTCCAGTAGCCTATAATATCATTGGGTCTTATATTTAACTGGCAATGTCAGAAATTATTGACCTGAGTCCCCCACAGCTCAACTTAACAGCATGGCTTTATTTCTTATATTTCGACTTCATACTTTTCTACTGGATAGACATTTCTTGAGGGTTCTAAATACTAGCAATAAAGCAACATACCATTTGTGGGCATTACCCCAGGAATTAAACCAAAAAATAAACAGAAAAGAAATGAAAAGACACTTAAACAAGATGTAACCAGAGATTTCCAGTTCACTGAGGGTAAACTAGGGAGCAATGAGGTGGCATAATCTGAAAGCCACCCACCTGGCCTCTCTGAAGTGGTGGTAATAAGAAAGCAGTTGAATGAGGCTCTAGAAAAAATCAAATCAGAAGCCATTTCTTAGAGAATAATGTCCCCATTGAAAAACACGTGTAGTGACTACAGAGGAGATACAGACAAAAAAAGAAAAATGGAGTAGCTTAAGAAAATTATGGAAGGCATGAATGCTCAGCATAGGGAAAAATGGAATCCATAGGCAAATCCAAGCAAATAACCAGGAAAATAAAAATTCCACTGAAAGAATATGCAGCAGGTTAAGCCAGTGTGAAGACAGGATCTCAGATATTGAAGACAAAAATGTGGTTAGTGATCATGAAAAGAAAGATACCTTAAAATATCAAGGAAGGCTGGGCATCTAGCTCAGCACCTGCCTGGTAAGTGTGAGGTTCTGAGTTCAAATCCTGGTCCAAAAAAATTAGCAAGAGACCATGAGAAATCAATGCAGCAGCTACTATATGAGGCAAAGAATAACTTAAGATTGATTGGTGTTCATGAAAAAGCAGGAGATAGCACAAGTAATATATATTTTAAAAAATCTGTTCACACAGGCTCCTCATGGTGTGGACAAGCAGGTAGGGTCAGGCAAACATCCCACTGGAATCCAGACTAGAGGTGCTGAGGCTTCAGGAGGGAACTTGGGTGAACTGGCCTGCCCTGAGGATTCTAGTTATGGGGGAGGGGGGTTGCCCAGAAAGAATTCAGGGGAAATAGATTTTATTTAGTATCACAAATTCCCAATTTATGATCTGTTCTATTATATAGCTGTAATGTTTGCTCCTATGGTCTACAATACAAAACCATTAGTTACTGTCTCAGTTACTCTTCTCTCATTGCTGGGACAAATACCTGACACCTGAAATGAAGGAAGGAAAGGTTTATTTAGCTCACAGTTACTGGATTCAGTCCATACTCAGCTGGCTTCAAGGCAGTGGCACATGGCAGACAGCAAACTTTCATGGCAGTGGCAAAGAGCAAGACCAAAATGGTATATGTGCTGCCAAAGCAAGCACAAGACCAAAATGGAACAACAATGTTCTCTCCAACAATGGCTGCAGAGAACAAGTCTCCCTATGTTGCATTCAGGCTATCTGCCCCAGACTGGGAGTAGTACTCACACCCATAATCCCAGCAGCACTCACACCCATTATCCCAGTGGATCATGAGTTAATCACAGACTCTAGAAGTCTACCCCAAGACTGCATGAGGCTTTGGGAGGATAGTTAGGCACAAATCAGAATAGTTACCGAAGTTTGTCAATTTCTAAATTTCACTAGCTGTTGCTAGCTAGTATTTCTAATTGTACTACTGTAACTAGGATATCTTATATTTCTTAACCACATGTTCTCCCTTGGATAATAATATTGGGAAACACTGGAACAATAACCTCACCAAAGCCCTATACTGAAGGATGGAGGACAGTGCCAAATGGAAACCAATATCCCACTCTCAGTCAATAAAGAAGGCAAGATAGTGGGACAAACATGGACTGAAAATGTCTGACACACAGGAGAGATACCTGAAGAACAGACTGTTTATAGAGAGGCTCTGAGTACAGTGATACAACTACCTGCTGTCAGAATTTCACAAAATATATCACAGAAATCAAAATAAAGAGTTCTTTCTGAAATAGAAAATGTCAGACAAGGCAAAAAAGCAAAATGCAATCTAGGCCCCTATCCCACCCAGAACAAATCCAGGAGACATCAGTATAGATGAAGTTGGAAGTCACACACCTGAAATCTGTGAAATAATAGCAACTGAAGTAAAGAAACAACTGCAGAGGGGTTTAGAGGAAATCAGATCAGAAATGATCTCCTAGGTTAAAAAAAGAAATAACTATAATTAAAGAATTACTGAGTGTATCTAAAGAAGATATTCATAAAAATAGAGGAGCATAGAAAAATGATGGAAACTTTGAACAATATAGGAAAGCAATAGAATGCATGAAAGATTCAAAGACATATACAAGAAATGACAAACTCCATTAAAAGTTGGCAAAACCATTTAAATGAACATGAAGACAGACTTAAACAACAAGGATCCAGGAAATAATAATCCAACAGCTATCAGATGATTCAAAGATGGACAACATAAGACTAAAGGCATCAGTGAAAAAGAAGCAGCCAATGCAAATGACATAAAAAGAATATTTGCAGAAGTAATAGCAGACAATTTCCCAAGTCTGGTGAAACAGTCTGACGTTCAGATAACTGAGGCATAAAACTCCAAATAACATCAACCAAAAAAAATCTATGCCCAGACATATAATAATCAAGATCTAAGAAATTCAGCACAAGATCAGCATACTAAAAGCTGCTAGAGAAAAGAAACAGATCACATTTAAAGGAAAGCCCATAAAAATCACAGCAGATTTCTCAACATAATCCATCAAGTCAAGAAGAGCATGGAGTAAAGTATTTTAAGTACTACAAGAAAACAGCTTCATAGTCAGATTGATGTACCTTGTAAAACTCTCTTCCCAAAGTAATGGAAAAGTAAAATACTTCCATGACAAAGAACAACTAAAGAAATTCATGACAACCAAACCAAACCTACAAGTACTGAAAAAAAACTGTCCACAGATGTCTATCAGGCAGAATACTTCCCTGGCAGGGAAAAAGAATTTGACTTACAGTTAAGTGAGACATATAGAACTCCATTATTGTCCATGATCAATAATAGTCTGCAGCCAGGCATATCACAGTCAGGATCCTAGAAATTGAAGACAAGTATAAATTTTAAAAGCTGTTATGGAAAAGAAACAAATTACTTAAGCAGGAAAGCCCATCAGGGTCTGTGACTTCTCAGCATAAACCCTCAAGACAAAGAGAGCTTGGAGCAAAGTATTTTAAGTTCTAAAGGAAAACAACCTTTGACCTAGGTTGGTGTACCTCATAAAACTATCTTTCAAAAACCAATGGAGAAAAAAAAAATAAAAAAAAAAAACAAAAAAACAAAACAATGGAGAGGGCTGGGAATGTAGCTGAGTGGCACCTGGGTTCAATTTCTGGCACCTCACCCTGGAAAATGATGGATAAACAAGATATACTCATGACAAAGAACATTTGAGTAAATTTATTACCACCAAAGCAGTGGTTGAAAATGAGGGGAACATTCTAGAAAGAGATAACAAGAACTATAACCCCACGAACTCCAACAGAAGAACTCCATCAGGCAAGGAAGACAATTAGACAGAGGGTGAGAAAGAAGCAGGGAGAGCCAAAATTAGGAAAATAACATGACAAGAAAAGCCAATATGTCTTTTTCAATTATAGCCATCATGGTCTGATATCAGTTATACAGTTATACTCTAATTCATACCAATTATAATCACTAATGGTCTCAATTCATCAATCAAAAGACACAGACTGGAAGAATGGATCAAGAAGCAAAATCGAACAATATATTGCTTATGAGAAACACATTGCATTGAAAAAGAAATTTACAGATTGAAAATAGTGTAAAATGACAGTCCATGTGTTATGGTTTGTGTCTAGATATCCCCCCAAAGTTTCATGCTCTCATGGGGTGAGCTTCTAGAATTTGTGGTTAATTTATGATCCAATGCTGGGATTATGGGTGTGAGTGCTGCTGGGATTATGGGTGTGAGTGCTACCCACCCTGGGGTGGATAGCTTTAATGTAATATAAGGGAGGGGGAGAGGCTTGTTCTCTGCCACTGTCACTGCTCTTCCCTTTTTGCTCTTGTAGTTTTGCTGTTTTCCAGCACTATCAACTACTGCCCTCTATCCAGTACCACGCTGCCTTGGAGACAGCTTATTATGGACTGAAATCTCCACATACTGTGAGCTAAATAAACTTTCCTTCCTTAATTTTGGGTGTCAGGTATTTTATCTCAGCAATGAGAGAAAAGTAATTGAGACAACATGCAGCCCGGG
>NW_004524660.1:3214406-3238714 GCF_000260255.1 Octodon degus
TATATAAACACAGGGGTAGCTAGTCTATTTGCAAAGTGAATTTCAAGCCACATCTGATTAAGAAGGTCAGTACATCCTTGTAAAGGGAACAGTCCAAGAGGAAGAGATAATAATCATATATATATATATATGTGACAAATACCAGTACACCCAACTATGTAAGACAAATATTAATGGATTAGAATAACCAAATGAGCACTAATACAATTGTATTGGTGGATCTCAGTATACCATTGTGACAAACAGATTGATGAACTAAACAAAAAGTGAACAATTAAATCTTAGAACTGAACCAAACTTTTAAGCAAATTGATTTAGTAGATGTTTACAGAGAATTCCATAACTTCAGAATACACATTCTTCTCAACTGCACATAGGACTGTTTCCAAAATAGATCACAGTCTAGCTCACAAAACATGCTCAAGTAAATGTAAAGGAATTGGAAATTATCTCATGCCTATTAACAGACCATGGTGCAATGAAATTGGAAATCAATGGTGAAAGAAACCACAAGAAATTCATAAACACATGGAAATTAGCACCCACCTGAACAACCAATGGGTAAGAGATGAAATTAAATAAGAAATTTGGCAGTTTCTACAATTAAATGATAATGACAATACAACATATCAGAATTTAAGGGACACAATGAAAGCAATCATAAAACTTTTTTTTATAAATAGAAAACTTATAGCAGTGAACACACAAATCAAGAAAACAGAGCAAATGCAAATAATCAACTTAGTGGCAAACATTAAACTTCTGGAAAAAGAAGAGCAGGCTAAATTAAAAGCTTGTAGGAAAAAGGAAATTATAAAGATCAGAGCAGAAGTTAATGCACTGGAGACTAAGAAAGCAATACAAAGGCTCAATGAATTAAGGAGGTAGTTCTTTGAAAGATTAAATAATATTGACAAATCTTTAGCCACCCTTCTAAAAAAAAAAAGTAGAGACTCAAATCCATGCAACTAGGAATGAGAAGGGTAAACCACAATGAACTCTGTGGAAATCCAGAAGATAATCTATACCTACTGTTAAAACTTGTATTCTAATAAGATGGGAAATGCAGAAGAAATGGACAGATTCCTGGATACATGCAAATGACTAAAGCTGAATCAGGAAGATGTAGAAATCCTAGACAAACCAATATCAATCAATCAAATTAAAGATGTAATTAAAAACATACCAACAAAAAGCCCCAGATCCTGATGAATTCACTGCTGAATTCTACAAGCAATGTAAAGAAAGATTTAACAGCACTACTTCTCAAACTCTTTAATAAAATTGAATCAAAATCAATATTCCCAAATTCATTCTTGGGAGCAAGCATTACCCTGATACCAAAACCAGAGAAGGATCCAATTAAGAGAGAGAACCACAGACTAATCTCCCTAATGAATATAGCTGCAAAAATCCTCAATAAAATACTGGCAAACAATGCAATGCAGCAAATCATCAAGAAGATTATGCACCATGGTCAAGTGAGATTCATCTCAAGAATTCAAGGATTGTTCAGCATACATAAATGAATAAATGTAATACACCATATTAATAGAGCCAAGGACAAAAATCATATGATTATCTGTTTTTCTCTTTTCTGATTTTTTTTGATCATCTTGAAAGATACACAAAAAGCTTCTGACAATGTCCAGCACCCACTCATGATAAAAACTCTACGGAACATGAGAGTAGATGGTTTTAATCTCAATCTGATAAATGCCATCTATGACAAACCAACAGCCAACACCATACCAAATGGACAAAATTTGAAAGCTTTCACTCTAAAATCAGAAACAAAATAAGGATGTCCACTGTCTCCACTCTTATTCAACATAGTTCTGCAACTTTAGTCAAAGCATTAGACAAGACAAGTAAAGAGAATGATAGTAAAGGAAGAGGTTCAATTATCATTATTTGCAGATGACATGATACTTTAAATAGAAGACTCCAAAAACTTTACTAAAAAAGCACTCAATGGTTTAATAAGCAAATTCAGTAGCATAGATGGATATAAAGTCTGAAAATTCAATAGCCTTCCTGTATGCAAATAATGAACTCACCAAAAGAGAAATTAGGGAAATATCACCTTTCACAACAGCAACCACACACACACACACACACACACACACCCCACACACACAAAGAAAAAACAAAAAACCCTAGGAATTAATCTAATGAAAGAAGTAAAAGACCTATACATTAAAAACTATAGTACTCTGAAGAAGGAGACTGAAGAGGATATCAGAAAATTGACACCTCTTGCTTTTGGATAGGAAGAACAATATAGTGAAAACTGCCATCACAATCCATTTTTGCTTTTAGGCCCATCACCAGGCTTCAATCACATAGAGTACCTGAGGGTGAGGTACATAATGTGATCCATGAGGAGATCTGTTATTCTCCCAAAGAACTTCTAGAGTTTTCTAACTCTCATAAGCAGAGGCCTAATGAGCAAGCTTGGGAATGGATTTTATGAGTGTAGGACAATGGTGGCAAAAACATACACCTGGATCAGGCTGAGTCTGTTGATATGGGCCTATTAAGTAGGGATTGAGAATTTAATGTTGCAGCTCATGTAGTAAAGAAAGGTGTTAATAGTTTATTTGGCTGATTGACAGAATTATGGCTCAAAAGATGGCCCACTGTGAATGAGTTAGAGATACCTGATCTTCCATGGCTTACTATTAATGAATGGATTCAGAGGCTTAGGGAAATGGGAATGCTGGAGTGGATCTGTCATGTTAAAGTGAGTTCACTTGGTAGTACATTTTGCCTGGAAGAAGAAAGAGCCAGATGTGTGACTGCAGCTAACGGTCTGGCTGGATGGCCAGGAACTTGGAAGGAGCATGATTTTAAAATCAGTGACAAAGATATTTGGGGAAGAGGTATACGGATTGACCTCTCCATATTGGCAAAGGATAGAAAAATATTCGTTTCCCATGTAGATGCTCTCCAAAAGGTAACATCAGCAGAAGAGGACTTTAATAACCAAGTTGATAGATGACCTGTTCTGTGGATAGTGGCCAACCTCCTTCTTTAACCACCATCACTGCCCATGAATACAGTGGCCATGGCGGCGGGATAAAGGTTATGCACGGACTCCCACACATCAAGGCTGACCTAGCTACTACCACTGCTGAATGCCCAATATGCCAGCAACAGAGACCAATACTGAGTCTCTGATATGGCACCATCCCCCAGAGTGATCAATCTGCAACCTGGTGGAAGGTTAATTATGTTGGATCACTTCTATCATGGAAGGGACTGTGCTTTGTTCTCACTGGCATAGACACATAATCTGGATATGGACTTGCTATCACTGCATGTAATACTTCTGCCAACACTACCATCTGTGGACTTACAGAATGTCTTATTCACTGTCTTGGAATTCCACACAGCATTGCCTCTGACTAAGGAACACATTTTACTGCCAAAGAAATGAAGCAGTGGGTTTATGCTTATGGAATTCACTGGTCATATCATGTTGCTTACCATCCAGAAGCAGCTGGGTTGCTAGAAAGGTGGAATGGTCTTTTGAAGACACAGTTACAGCATCAGCTAGGTGGCAACAGTTTGCAGGGCTAGGGAAAGGTACTTCAAAAGGCTGTACAGTGGTGCCTTGCTATTTCATTGTGTATTGGTCAGGGTTTCACTTAGAGGAACAGTTATAAATATAAAGAACAGATATTAACAGAAGATATGCAACGTATAAGGAATTACAAGATTGGCTTACGACAGTCAGCCGCAGAGTCAGATGAGGAAGCATGCAGAGGGTGTCTGCACACCCTAGACTGAAAAATTCAGTCCCAAGGTCTGAAGCTCACTGCAGTGCTCCATGCAAGTCTCTATCCATCAGCTAAAGGGTCTGTGATGGAAGGCTGAAGAGTCTGCGATGGACACTGAAGAGTCAGCAATGGAAGGCAAAGGATCCAACCTGGAAGCCAAAAAGTCTGTGCTGCAAGCCAGGCGATGAAGTCCAAGCCAAATGCAAAGACTAAAGTTCCTCTGATGAAGTGGAACATCAACTTCTTCCTCAGCCCCTTTATATAGTCTCTTTGTGCTGAGTCACTCTGGGGCGGATCCATTGTGCCCTAGGGTAGAAACAATCACACCCCAGGATGGCCCCTGAGCCAGAAACCGAAACCTTGCTGTGGAGTCATCCAGCCAAGTTGACACAAGTTTTGCTGTAGTTTCCCACTGACTTTAATAACAGGACATGGCAATACTAAGAATATCCTGAGGGATCACTACACTACAGGTGGTTTGATTTTCATGGACTCACTGTTTTGTGGGTTTTCAAGAAATATTAATCTAATTTTTTTTTTTTTTTGCTATTTCACAGGATTTTGAAGTACTGTACAGTATATGTATGGTGTTAAAATTACATAGGCTTACAAGTTTAGAAAATGGTTAAGAACATTAGAAGTGTTTTTAAAAGTGTAGGAAAGGGTTATAAGAGTGTGGGAAGGGCTTATAAGCATATATATTTATATATACTATATACATATACATATACATATATATTATATATAATTTGTACTAAAATAAATATAATGTTTCTTCTTCACTGATTTTCACTTATTGCAGGGATGTTTGGAGCTTAACCTCTGCAATAAGTGAGGGACCACTGTATAGGCTTTGAATTAGCATCCTCTATATTGTACTGTATCTCCCATAGACAGGATTCATGGGTCTAGGAATCAAGGGGTGGGAGTGGAATATTACCACTTACCATTACCCCTAGTGATTGACTAGCACATTTTTTGCTTCCTGTCCCCATGACTTTATGTTCTGCTGGACTAGAAGTCCTAGTTCCAAAGGAGGAAGGCTTGTACCAGGAAGCACAACAATGATATCATTGAACTGGAAGCTAAGTTGGTCCTTTTGGCCTCCTCATGCCTCTGAGGAAACAAGCGAAAAAGGGAGTCACTGTGTTGTCAGGGGTGATTGACCCAGACTATCAAGGGGAAATTGGATTACTAGTCCACAATGGAAGAAAGGAAGAATATATAGGGAGTGCAGGAGATCCCTCAGGACATCTCTTAGGATTGCAATGTCCTGTTATTAAAGTCAGTGGGAAACTACAGCAACCTGATACAGGTATGATGACAAATGGTCCAGAGCCTTAAGGAATGAAGGTATGGGTCACTGTACCAGGAAAAGAACTAAGACCTGCTGAGGTGCTTGCTGAAGGCCAAAGGAATATAGAATGGTAGTTGAAGAATGTAGTTCTAAATATCAGCTCTGACCCCATGATCAGCTACAGAAAAGAGGATTATAATTGTACTATTTTACCCCTATATGGTTCTATTATAATATAATTTTGATTGATTTATTACTGGTCCTTAAGGATTATTAAATGTATTAATAATGAAGTTATGAAATGATTAAGCATAAGCATCAAGCAAAGAAAAGTTACCTTCTATTTTGGTAAGAGAATTAGTACATTTCTGTTTGTACACAGGATACTTATAACATGTTAGGCATAATTATATGCATATCTTATTGGGAGACTGGTTTAAAGAAATATGTGTAGTTGCCAAGCTGACAGGGGGTGAATTGTAATGGTTGATACATTATGTCAACTTGAGAAGTTGAGAGCTTAACTACATTGGCTCAGCAATTCTACACCCTAGGGTGTGGAGGCCCCACCCTAGAATGACTCATCACTTAATGGATGTAAAAGAGAATTGAGAAAGGATGGAGAATCCCACTTCTTCAGAAGAGCTCTGTCCAGTCTTCATGGTCAGCTTGGATATCATCTGGCTTCTAGTACATACTTTTTGGCCTCTGCTTTGGATCCTTCAGCCTTCTCATATGGACTTGCACAGAACACTGCAGTAAACTCTAGACCTTGGGCTGAATCCTTTAGCCTCCAGTGTGCAGATGCCCTCTGCATGCTTCCTCATCAAATTCTGTAGCTGATGGTTTATAAGCCAATCTTTTTTTTTTTAAATTTTTACTTATTTGTTTATTTATTTTTTGTGTGTGTTGTCAGCTCAGCCCACCAGGGGGCGGGGCTGGCTGGCATGTGGTGCTGGGGGATTGAACTGTGATCTCTGTGCTTTGCTTAGCTTAGCTTGTTCTAAGTAGGTGTAGACCACTGAGCCATCTCACCAGCCCCAAGCCAATCTTGTAATTTCTTATAGATCTGTATATTTTGTGTTACATCTGTTCCTCTAGTAAAATCCTGAGTGACAGATGGCATTTATCTCAATCTGATAAAAGTCATCTATGGTAAACCAACAGTCTAAATCATACTAAATGAACAAAATTTGAAATCTTGCACTCTAAAATCAGGAACAAAATAAGGATGTCCACTATCTCTACTCTTATTCAACAGAGTTCTGTAACTTTAGCTAAAGCATTAGACAAGAGAAACATGTAAAAGGAATAATGATAATAAAGGAAGAAGTTCAATTATCATTATTTGCAGATGACAAAAGATACTCTAAATAGAGGACTTGGGCCAGCGTGATAGCTCAGTAGTCTAAAGTGCCTGCTTAGGCAAGGTTAGGCAGGTGCAGGGGAAAGAAGTTCAATCCCCGGCACCACACACTGTACCAGTCACATCCCCAAGGCAGGCTGAGCAGGCCAAAACATAAAATAAAATAAATGAATGAATGAATGAATGAATAAATAAATAAATAAATAAATAAATAGAGGGCTCCAAATACTCTACTAAAAAAACCACTCAATAGTTTAGTAAGTGAATTCAGTAGCACAGCTGGATACAAAGTCAACACTGAAAAAATAAATAAATAAATAAATAAATAAATAAATAGAGGGCTCCAAAAACTCTACTAAAAAAACCACTCAATAGTTTAGTAAGTGAATTCAGTAGCACAGCTGGATACAAAGTCAACACTGAAAAATCAGTAGGATTCCTGTACACAAATATGAACTCACTGAGAGAGAATTTTGGGAAACATCACCTTTCACAACAAATATAACAATAATGGGGTTGCATTGAATCTGTATAACAATTTTGGGAATATGGCCTTTTTTGTAATGTTGGTTCTTTCTATCCAGGAAGAAGGAATATCTTTCCATTTTGTGAAATCCTCTTCAATCTCTCTTTTTTTTTTTTTACAGAGTACTATGGTTTTAGTTGTATAAATCTTTTACTTCCTTTGTGAGATTGATTCCTAAGTATTTCATTTTTTTAGGTGGCGTTGTGAAAGGTGTGTTTTTCTTAATTTGTTTCTCAGTGTGTTCATTGTTTATAAGAATACTATTGATTTTTGAGTGTTGACTTTGTATCCTGCTAAGCTACTGAATTAGGTTATTAAATCTACAAATCTCTTAGTGGAACTTTTGGTGTCTTCTATGTACAATATCATGTCATCTGCATATATTAATAATTTCACTTTTTCCTTTGCAATCATTATCCTTTTTCTTTCTCTTGTCTAATTCCTCTGGTTAATGTTAAACAGGAGTGGTCAAAGTGGAATCTTTGTCTTGTTCCTGACTTTAAAGTGAAGGCTTTCAATTTTTGTCCATTTAGTATGTTGTTAGTGGTTGGTTTGTCATAGATGGCTTTGGAGGTAAAAACCATCTATTCCAGTTTTCTTTAGATTTAAAAAAATTTTTTTTTTTGGTGTAACTGGGGATTGAGCTCAGGCCCTTGTGCTTGCCAGGGAAGCACTCATTCCACTGAGCCATCTCCCCGGCCCAGGTTTTTTTTTTTTAATATATATGATGAATGAGTGTTGAATTTTGTCAAAACCTTTTTGTCTTTCTTGGCTGCAACATGAAGGGAGCTTGTGGCATGGTGAGCTGGTTTCCAGGGAGGCAGCATTGGTGGCAGCACAGTCTTATGGCAATGATCCAGATATTGAGATGACTTGGGCTTGACCTGCAGTCCCTGAAACTCACTGAAGTGGATGATCAGATCTACTCAGACTTCCAGGAGCATTTTGAGAAACTCAAGATATATTGGACCTGGAAGAACTCAAATCAGAATCAGAAGAGAAGTGGAGGCCATTCTGTCTCAAGTTTGGCAGGATTGTAGAAGACTACAACTATGGTACTTTGGTGTGCTTGGATTGTTCTCTGGGCTACACAGAAGAAAATACAATGTTTGCCTCTAAGATAAGATTTTCTTGCCATTAAAGTTTCTCAGAACTGAAAAGGCTGTAACAAAGAGGTTTATATCATATGAGTGTTTGTGACAAAGAAAGTGAAAGGATCCAGTGGTGGAGAGGATGGAGGAAAGAAAGGAGCTGGCAGTAGAGAAGAACAGAAAATAGAGAAAGGAGAAGATAGTAGAGGAGAAAAAGTGCTCACCAGACAAGGAGAAAAGGAAAAGTGACAAAGGAGGAGAAAAAGAGAAAGAAGCTGACATGTCATTCACAGCTGTGAAGCATCTGTGTAAGGTAGACAGGGCCTAGGAGTCTGGGGCCTGAGACTCAAATGGGGGTGCAAGTACCACGGTGCCACTTGCCCAGATCCTTCTGGATCAATGTATGTCTGTCCTTACTTGCTGTGCTTGGTGATTCTCTTCTGTTGTTTCTCTTGAAGTTGTGGTGGTCTTTGTCTCTTCCTAAAATATCTGCTAGTACTCTTTGTAGGGTTCGTTTAGTTGTCATGAATTTCTTCAGTTATTCTTTTTCATGGAAGTATCCTATTTCACCATTAAATTTGATAGTTTTGCAGGGTACATCAATCTGGGTTAAAAGTTATTTTCTTTCTTTTCTTTTTCTTTCTTTCTTTTTTGGTGTTTCCATCTTTATTGAACCCACAAGCTAAATAATTCCCACTGTGCTACATCACTTACGCACCTTCAATGGCTCTGCAATCTTCTATCTGGCATTCAGGGTCCCCCAAAGTTCTCAGGTGTATTCAACATTCTGTTAGGCATTTCCAGACAACTACCCTCTGAGGCCAAAGCCGTCTCTCTTCCTGCCCCTGGACAGCACCATCTAGCTCCTGAGGATGGGCTATCACATTTGAAACAACAGAAGTGAGTGCTTCAGGAGTTCAAAAGCATGACTCATGGAGGACAGAGGATTTACTTCAGTGAAAACTGAAGAACAATTCATATACAAAGAGGCAAAAAATGCTTACAGAAGCCATCCTCAGAAATTGCTCTGGAATGCCATTTCACTTGTATCCACATCATGTTCCTGGTTCAGCTTTTTGAATTCCACCACTTGGAAGATGTGCTCAGGGATATGTTTAGCATCCTGTTGATCCTTTGGTAGCTTACTGGTTACTCCAAGAATGTCACCACACTTCCTGATGTAGAATTCCAGGTCTTCTTCAGTACACTTAGCAATCTGAGTGAGACGTTCGTTCTCAGAAGAAAATGTCTCATCTAAGTCAAACAGTTCCAGAGGAGGAAATGGCAAGTCCCTGAAGTTGGGGAGGGAACACAGCAGGCTGCAGGGCAGGCAGTGGTGTTTCAAATTGAGGCTGGATGAGCTGGAGTGGTTCATGTTTCATGTTTAGCTGCTCATGATTTGTCTGTTTACCAGCTGGACACCACCTCCCACCTTGATGACCTTGAGGAGGGAGGTGGTGTCCAGCTGGTAAACAGACAAATCAGAAAGGATGGTAAAGTCACATGGGTTCTCATCCCCTTCCTGGAGACACACTCATAACCATTCTGACAGGGTGGTGGTGTTGGGCAGCATCGTGTAATCGGAGATCTCTGGGTCCTCAGCATCAATCTGGCTCAGGTGGATGACTCCTGTTGTGAGCCACTAGAAAACAACACCCATGATTTTGTTGTTTTCTTCTTTATCCAAATACTGGTCACTGCTCACCCTAGCCTGGGAATTGCGCCACCTTGCTATTGGATTTATGGTTGGGATCAGGAGTAGAGAGAGACCGCTCCTCAGAGGTTGCTGAGCGCTTCATTGTGATATGGAGATAATCCTGTTCCAGGTGTTGTAATGTGCTCAAATTCAGCCAACAATTACCTGTGCTAAGATCATAGAACCTTCTTTTGAAGATACTCTAAAATGTCAAAAAACAAAAAACAAAAAAACAAAAAACAAATACTGGTCACTGAACATGTGACAGGAGCCAAGCACTGCCTGCTTCCCTGCTTGGTTCTTCAAGTGATAGCCAGGATAGGTCTGTTAAGTGGGAAGCAGAAGAGCCTGTGGACAGAACAGCCACTGCTGGTTTCATGACACTCAATGTGGCACCAAAAGGGCAGACAAAGGTGAGGGCCTGGGTGTTGTTTCCACTGCTGTCCTCATCAGTGATTCCAGGTACAGCCTTTCCTACAGCTCGACTAATTTCCCTCTTCAATACTCCATTGGAAACCAGAGCTTCCTTAGGATGAAAATACTTGTAATACACATTTATAACCACAGCATCATTATTAACCATGATTCCATATTCTTCTAGTAGGAAGTTAATATTGGTGTCAAATCTGTATTCCCCACCTTCTCCGAGCATCATGAGGATATCTCCACCACTGGAAGATACTTCTTTAGGACTTCAAACTGAGCTGCAGTAAATTTTTCCCTTGTTCGAGCTGTAATCCACAGTTTCACCCCAATTAGCTTCTCAGATGTGATTTCACCTTTAAAACTCTGAATCTTCCAATTACTCCAAAGTTTCTTCTGCATGGATTTATAGCCATTGTTGATGGTAAATACCTCCTTTTTGTATGCATTGAAAAGAATGGTGCTCTGAACATCCTTCTCCATGATTGCCTGAGGCCCAGTGACCACCATCGTCACCTAACATCTCCCAGCATCCTGCGGCCAGGTATCCGAGGCCGCTTAGCAACTGCCTAGGAACTCGGGCTGCTCTGTTTTCTTTCAGAACATGAAATCTTTCTTTATGCTTTTTTTTTTTTTTTTTTTTTTCCGACTCAGCCCTCCTTAAGGGCAGGGTTGGCATGGCATGTGGTGCTGGGGATTGAATTGTGGTCCCCTGCACCTGTCTAAGCAGGTGCTGAAGACCACTGAGCTATCTCGCCAGCCCTGACATGAAATGTTTCACTCCAAGCTCTTCTTGATTTGATGGTCTGTGTTGAGAAATCTGCCATGATTGAGATGGGCTTTGCATTATAGGTAATCTGTTTCTTTTTTTGAACAGTTTTTTAATATTCTGTTCTCTTGCTCAATTTCTGAGATCTTGATTATTATGTGCCTAGGTAAAGATTTGTTTTGATTATCACTAGCTAGAGTTCGATATGCCTTACTTAACTGTATGTCAGATTCTTTTCCCATGCTCGAGAAATTTTTTGCCACTATTTCAAACAATGTTTTTATGACATTTGTGTTAACTCCAGCTGTTTCATTGATACCTATTAGTCTTATATTATTTTTCTTTGCATCATCTTGAAGGTGTTATTTCCTGTTTTTTGTTACTTACGTTTAAAAAAAATATTTATTTGGTACAGGGTCTAGCTATGCAGCTCAGACTTGTAGTGATCCTCCTGTCTCAGTCTCCTCAGTGCTGGGATTACAGCCATGTGGGCACCATGCCTGATTCAATGGCCAGCTGGGAATGCCTGGAAATGAGGGTCCAGCAAGGTATATGGTACCTTGCATTTGCCAGGCAGGCACTTACACTACCAAACTATCTCCCCAGCCCCAGATCCCTTGTTATTTTAGAGATCTTTCCTTTTGTATTCACTAACTGCAATGTTATCTTCAAGGTCTAAAAATCCATCTTGTTTCATTTAAGTAGTTTTATCAGCTTTCAATGGAATTTTTTTCTTTTTTTCTTTTATTTTCTTTTATTTATTTTTTTTTCTAAAATTTTATTTATAAACAGCAATGAGACAGTTTCAAATCAAATCGGAAGTACAGTTTCAACAAATAACACACTGCATATATTCTTCGTAGTGGTTAATTGCTGTACAAGATGTGGACTTGAGATCCTATTTACAAACACCATTAGAACAAATCATTCTATTCATTAACAGAATGCAACTATATATCTATCCTAACCACTTTGAATACACAGATACAAAATGGACATTCATCTGTATACCTTATTTTTTCTAAGTTCCATTATTGAATATTATAGGTGTGTAAACTCAGCAAAATATTCTAAAAGAGTCCAGTAGATCATAATAGCATTGGGTCTTCTGTTTAACTGGCAATGTCAGAAATTATTGACCTGAGTCCCCCACAGCTCAACAAAACAGCATGGCTTTACTTCCTATATTTCATCTTCATACTTTTCTATTGGATGGATAAGACCAAGGTAAAGCAGGAATTTTTTTTTTTTTTTTTTTTTTTTTTGGTGGAACCAGGGATTGAACTCAGACCCTTGCACTTGCCAGGGAAGCACTTATTCTACTGAGCCATTTCCCCAGCCCTCAATGGAATTCTTAATGTCCTGGATGTCTGTTTGAATGTGTTCCATGAATTTTAGTTCTTTCTTGAATTGTTCATTGAATGTTTCCATCATTTTTCTACTTCCTTCTTTTTTAAACCTATGTCTTCCTTAGATGTGTTGAGCAGTTTTTCTCATGACTACTGTCATTTCCTTTTTTACCTGTTTTTGCTCTCATTTTCTCCATAGTCTGATGGACTTGTTTCTTTGTTTCTGATGGATGAGTTGCTATCAACTCAGAAATTTCAGGTGTGACTTCCAAGTTCTTCTATGACCTTGCTTTGTGGACTTGTTTTGGTTGGGCTAGATGTCTGAGATTACTTTTTATTCCTTCCTTTTGTTATTTTTGAAGCTGCAGATGTTCTACCTGACTGTGCATTGATGAGATGGGTAGGAAGACTCTCTTGTGGGTGAGCAAGACTCTCAGGTAAATGTGAGGGCAGGGTAGGTTCACCAAAATTCCCACTGTGTGGGGTTCAATGTGGCTTCAACCTTGGTGGGAGAGGGGCACAAGCTGCAGCTCAAGAAGGATCTGATGATGATGAGTGAAGGCCGAAGTTCTGCAGGGCTCTATGGTGGGTTGGTGCAGGGTAGGGCTCCCCAAGCCTCCTGCAGATCCCCATGGCCATCTTCCTTGGTGATTTCAGGTGGCTAGAGCTCTGCTGTGCTCCACTGAGGGTGAGGATGTCAGGACAATGGTCACCAGGTTCCCTTGACAGTCCTTGGGTGGCCATGGCTCTATTGAGCTTAAGCAAGGTGGGTGGTGGTGGGAGACACCTACCAGATGCCCCTGGCAGTCTTTCAGGTGAGGATGGGGGGGTCAGAACTCCAGCTACAACAAGAGGGGCAGCAGAATTCAGCCTACTAGGTTTCTCCAGAAGTCATCAGGGTGAGGTGGGCAGGCAGGACTCAGGAACTCCAGTGACAATTGGGAGGTGGGGTGGGCTAGGCCTGCCAGGTCTCCCTCTTAGTCTTCAGGGTGAGGATGGGCAGCTAGGACTGAGAAACTCTGGCCACACTGAAAATATCTATTATTTTCATCTTTCAGTGAGACATTTTTAATTAACTCATTGAATAACAAACTTCTCCAGGAGTTGATGTGTTCTCTTCCTTTCTGATAATGAGAACTGCACAGCTGTTTACAGAATCATGGACTACAAAGTGATGTTTCAGGCAACAACAGACAGACTTATAGACAAACGCAACCAAGAGGTGTGAGCGGCACCATGCAGTTTCATGTGAGTACCCTCTATGTTCTCCCATATAGCATCCCATTGCCCAATGGCACATTTCTCAAAATGTGCCACCTTCATTAAGCGACATCAGACTCTGGCTTTATTACCTGTATTTTATGTTTTATATTCTCTAGTGTTGACTGTATTCTATTTTAAAACTTTCAAAACATCTCTAAGATACTGTGAATTCAGATAGAATGATTAGCAGTCGGTTCCTGGACTGCTTCTGACTGCAATTCTCAGCTGGGGAGTGGCTGTTATCTTCTGCAGGGTCACAAGTCAGGAAATGAGTCCTTTGTGGTTATTTGGGAGTTTCTAAATTCAATGTGTAGTACAGTTCTGTAATATCTGGTCTAATTCTTTCAAAGCTTAAAAGTGAACCAAATAAACTAAAACATACTAATTCAACATTTTTTTCAACTTTGCAAGGTGGTCATGAATATCATATAATAGAACTTTTTGAACTCTACTTATAATCAGAATTTCCCTTTATTGTCTAAGTTTATAGGATTAAAGTGTATATAAAAGCATAGTATAGAAGTATATACTGGGGCTGGTGAGATGGCTCAGTAGTCTAAAGCACCTACCTAGAACAAGCTTAGCAAAGCACAGGGACTGCGGTTCAATCCCCCAGCACCACATGCCAGCCAGCCCCGCCCCCTGGTGGGCTGAGCTGGCCACACACACACACACACACACACACACATAAATAAGTAAAATTAAAAAAAAGAAGTATATACTATTTATTGTGAGTAGCATGATTTTTTTTGTCCTATAGATTGTACATTTTTTATTTTATAAGGTGCTTCAAAACCCTGTAGAACAAGGCAACATAACAACATGAATATTAAAAGCAAGTAAAGGAAAAGAATAAGAATCAAAAGTTCAATTTTAGACATGTCTATCATATATATATATATATATATATATATATATATTACATTCAGGGTTCATATTATTTTCTTTTTTAAATGTATTTAGTACAGGGTGTACAGGGTCTCACTACACAGATCAGACTCATAGTGATCCTTCCTGTTTTTCAGCCTCCCAAGCGCTGGGATTACAGACAAATGCCATCACGCTTAATCTCAATCACCATCTCAGTGTACTCTGGGTGTGGGGCCAGCATGGCAGACCAGAGATTGAACCCCCGACCCATGTCTGCCTAAGCAAGCTCTTTAATCCTCTGCGCTATCTGGCCGACCCATATTGTTTTCTTTTTAAATTTTTACTGTTATTATTATTATCGTTTTTGATACAGGATCTTGCTATGCAGTATGCACTCGTAGTGATCCTCCTGTCTCAGCCTCCCTAGTGCTGGGATAACAGGTGTGGACCACCATGCCCGGTTTCAGGGCCAGCAGTGTGCTGGGGGCTCTGGGTCATGCTGGAGATCAAACTTGGGGCCTTAGAGTTATCAGGCAGACGCTTATGCCTGAGCTATCTCCCAGCCCTCATGTTATTTTCATAAAGGAAAAAAATTCTTATATTGGTGGTACTGGGGATTGAACCCAGGGCTTCCAGTTGCCAGGCAAACTATTGAGTGTGGAGCTATATCCCCAGCTCTTTTGAAGACAGCATCTTTCTAAGTTGCTCCAGCAGGCCTTGAGCTTGTGATCCTCTTACCAAAGCCTCCCAAATCACCTGGATAACAGGCCTGTGCTCCCATGC
Source organism: Octodon degus (assembly GCF_000260255.1). NCBI lineage: Eukaryota > Metazoa > Chordata > Mammalia > Rodentia > Octodontidae > Octodon > Octodon degus. The sequence continues at coordinate 3,229,625 of NW_004524660.1, forward strand.
CCAGGTGTGTGTGTGTGTGTGTGTGTGTGTGTGTGTGTGTGTAAGTACTAGTTTAACATAAAATGCTTTGCTATAGATGCATTTTGAAAAGCTTTGATTACATATTATCTATATGAATTATTACCAAAGCAACTAAACTCATGCTACAAATAAATGGCTACTCCAGAGGACATGAAACTTTGTCATTCTGAGTCACAGCTGGCTCTGGCACCTATCACATTTGATTTTATTACCTTACCTACTAACTCAGAAAGATAAACTTTATTTGCAACACTTATGAGAAAAAATAATGTAGTGTTTCCTGGACTGATGAATTTTCATGGTATTATGATATGGAGAGAGAATGTAAAAGAATGAGAAATAAAATAGGAATAAATGAAAATTGTTATTTCTGCCTTGCTTTTGTCAAATCGTGAATGCACTTTACTCAGAATGGATTTATGTACTCTGCATATTCATAGATAAATGTGACACTGTGTCTAGTTATGACTTATATCCATATAAATATTTCTTGAATTAATTTATAGAAAAATGCATGCAGTATGTTGCACAAAGGCATTCTTAAGGGTTGTTGTAAGCTTTTATCGCCCTCTACTGCTCAGAAGTTTGAAGTACAATCAGTCTTTTTCAAGCCCAAAGTAGATTTCTGCAGGGTCAAAACCAAACACAAAGCAGAAACAAAAAAATTAACCAAATGTTTCATAAAATTACTAAATCTAAAAAAATTCTGTTCCTAAGTAAAATAAATGATAGTGAACATGAGCATATATCAATGATATGATGTTGCTGTCTCTCTGAGCTCAAAGTTAGAAACCCTGTTTTACTTTCATGTCCCTAACACTTAAGATACTTATTATAGGTTTTGTACTTAATAAATGCTGAACAAATGAAATGCTGAGGCAGTTTTTACAATTAGTGTAGTCTCCACTTTTCACTTTATAGAGCTTTATATTATGAACATTTTTACCATATGCATTTATAAAAATTAGTAAAATTGGTATTTTAAAAATATTGGTCCTATACAAAATACTAAAGTCATTTTAACTTTGATATAATCACCACTTTCAAATCTCTTATTCATAGTCATTTAGATTTAAGCTTCACATGAACGTTTTTGTGGTAACCTGTTATTCTGAAATTTTTTTTTTTCTTTTAGACTGAGTATGAAATTCGTGACCTTACGCATGCCAGACAGGCACTATTCCTCTGAGATATATCCCAGGCCCTCTGAATTGCCAAGCAGAGCTTTTTACAGAGGCAGAGAACCTGATATACCAGTTGCTTAAGGTCCAAGCTCATTTTGGTTGCACAAGCCCGTATATCAGTCCACAGTCGATAAGAACTTTCCAGTCACCAAAGCCCTGGCTCTTTCTGTCTCACTGCTCCAGCATGTACAAGCCGTATGTACTCAATGGAATAAATAGCACAGAGCCCCTACGAGAATAGCCTAGCGTGATGGCCTGTCACAGCAGTGTGGGGGTTGGGTACTTCTAACAGTGGTGCTGATGTGACAATCTAGTTCCACTAGCTAAATTTGGTGCGCCCAGTTCTGAGCTATTTGATGCATTGTCACTTTCACAAATTGATATCACGTGACCTGCAATTTTTACTCAGACATCTCCCCTGACTTCCCCTGTAACACATCCTTCTCATTTTCCTCACAATAAGTATTTTTAATCTCTTATTTATTTCAAACGCCTGATTCTTTCATCCTGACTTTCTGATGCTGTCAGCCTCAATATTCTTACATTTTTATTGTCTCCGCAGGGCTTTTTTGTTTGAGGAAGAAATGGATGGGTTCTCTTCATTCCTTCTTTTTGACTTGGTAGAATTTGCACCTGTTTTAATTGCACTGGGGAAAGATAGGCTAGCGACTAGGACCATGGACTCTACAGTTTCAGTACAATGAGTTAAGACTACTGGATTCGTATTCTGAGTCCACTGTTCACTTCAACTCTCTGCGCCTGAACCATCCCAGGACCACTGATTGAAAAGACTATTCTTTCTCCTCATCAAAGAAAAATCAATTGACCAGAGGGAAATGTTGGGATTTGTTTCTGGTCTCCTGATTTGATTCCATTGGCCTGGGTAGCTGTTCTTATGTTAATGCTGCAGGTTTCTTTTTATTTCTCTACCTTCATAGAAAATTTTAAAATCAGGAAATGCGAGTCTTGTAACTTTTCTCTTCCCTCAGGATAATTTTGGCTGTTCTAGGTCCCCTGCATTTTCGTATGAGCTTCAGGAGCACCTAGTGTTAGTTTTATGACAGTTGTGAAAGTATGAAATAATGGTTTGCTCCACAAACTTAGATATGTGACCATCATACATTTAAGATGAGACCAATACACAACAGTGTGTTTTTATAGCCATTTTTTGCTTCGTGGTAGTGGGCATCGGTGGAAGCAGAGTTGGTTTTAGGCAGGGTTGTTCTATCATGCCAGTGTGACAGAAAATAAACAAGTGAATTGTAGGATACTAACAGGACTATTTCATGAAATTTTTATGAATATCAAAGTAATTGATGTAAAGTGGTAGATCTGCAACAGCACAGGAAAAGTCCTATATACTTCACACTACGCTGTCATTGTCACCAATGACATCTCTGAGGTAGCCTCTTTCTTGCAGAGCTTGGCTTTTCTGCCTTGACTCTTTTTTTAATAAGGTTTTTTTTTTTTTTTTTTTTTTTTTCTCCGAATGCCCTCAGGGGTGGTTTGGCTGGCTGGAGTGTTGTGGGGATCAAACTACAGCAACCTGAGGCTGACAGCTTTGTGGAAGCAGCCACTTAAACAACTGAGCTAAGGCCAGGCCCCTCTGCCTTGACTCTTGATCCAAGTCTTTGTTCCATTAATATTTTCTATTTAGTTGCTGTCTCCAATCTTTTCTCTGCTCCTTGCTCCACCTCTAGCAGTGACAATAGCTGGGCAAATATCAAATCATGTTATGCTCTCCAAAAATTGTTTGGCATTTCACATTCCTTTTCTTCCAAAGGACATGAAGTGTCATTTATACTTTATTTTCTCACTGTTTATTCCTTCTTCCCACTGCACTCTAGCCATCCTTGCCAGTAGTTGATATAAATACAAGTCCCATGGAAGCAGCCAGCTACCCAAGTTCAGGAAACATTAAATGAACAAGGCCCTAGAAGTTGGGCTTCATTTTCAGGAGCTCTCATAATACAGTACGGTGCATAGCGGGGACGCTTGGGCAGCAGAATTTCCTTTCCTGGAGGCTAGAATTCTAAGCTGGAGGTGTCTGCTTACAGTTTCTTCTGAGTGCTCTCTCCTTTGCTTGTCGATGGTCATCTTCTTGCTCTGTCTTTGCTCCTTTCCTCCACGTGCACGTGTGTCTTGGTGCAAGTTCCCTTGATTTAATGGTGTCAGTCACAGTATGTGAGAGCCCACCCTACAGATGTCATTTTAGCTTCCGTACCTCTTCAAGGAGCTTGCTTTTCTCCATCTATACTTAAATTCTGAGCTCCTGGGTGTTAGAATTTTACTTTCTGAATTTTGGGGGGACACAATGACCTGTAACAATTACTCGGTGGCATTGTTTAGGATCTTTAGTTATTAAAAATGATGATTTTAACATTTCAGAACCATTTAGGCAGTCACCTAGGGCATAATTTCCATTGTATTAAGACAATCACTCACTTTCAGCGAGCTCGTTTTCCTCCAAGCACAGAGTTTTGCCAGACTATGATGTATAATAATATTAGTACATTGGTAGCCAATAACAATACATTCTTTTATTTAAGATTTTTTTTGGTTTTATATATCTAACATGACAAATATTGTTTGATATAACCTATATAGACAATATCTTTTGGTTGATATATATATATCAATATATATCAATACTATATATATGGTATTTGGCACAGGGTTTCACTATGCAGCTTGGACTCGTGGTGATCCTCCTGTCTCAGCCACCCCAGTGCTGGGATTACGGGCATGGGCCATCATAGCAGGTCTTGGTAGCTGGCTCACTGTGCCCAGGTGGGGAACCAGCATGGTGTGTTGTGCTGAGGATTGCACCCAGGACCCTGTGCTTGCCAGGCAGGTGCTTAGTCTGCTGAGCTGTTTTGCCAGCCCCTAAATAATTTTTAAGAGTTTAAATGGCTCCAGTAACAAAAACATTGTTAGAGGAAACATAACTTGCTAAGATAGGGATCCCTAATGTCCCAGCAATAGTCCAGAGTGGGCGAATGTTTCTGATTTCTGGTTGTTTGTACACAGAGAGCACATCTGGATAATTCCAGTTGTTAGAACAGTGCTTAGAAAAGGTGATATTTAGATAATTTGAATCCTTGAAATACTGGGGGCTCTATTAATCCATTAAATTACACTAAAATCAGTGGTTCACAAATTTATAGCCTCTGGCTCTGACATTCTGTACCAGACTGCTGTGTCCTGTACTTTGTGCCCTCTGCTATACTAACTGAGGGCAGGAGTGGTGCCTGTGATGAGGAAGGGGGTTCATGTTTTACAATCTGGGTTCATCTTGCGGTTGGTGTTGAAGCGCATAATCATGTTGCTCAGTGTCTGCTTCTGAGGAATCACCGGCTAAGTCCTTACCCACATCATCGTGGGCTGGCGGCATGGCCAGGATCAACCATCCTGTTCCTAGGGACAATTCACACATGGGTTCAAGGTGAATTTTTGTGAGGGAGAACACTTAAAAACCCCATACCTGGTTTAGGAAATTTCATTTTCTGTCATAAGAGTATCTTAGAGTCTTCTCCATTTTCTTCACTCAGTGATGGCTATTTTGAAAGCACAAAATGAGGAAATCTTTCTCATAGGAGCTCACATGGATAATAGTCTTTTTTATTTGGAATTGCATTTCAACTTTATACCTACATGAAGATGAAATACTGTATTTTGGTGACTCAAAGTTAGAGGAGTCTTGATGATCCTTGAGCTAGAATTCATAAAATTATAATTATAAAAGATTCAGAATTTAGATGTCTATCAAAATGACTTATAAAAGTTTTTCTGAAACATGATGCACTATTTCACTTAGAAAGAATACAATAAAATACTGATTATCAGGAAAAATTATGTACTGGATTCAGAAAAGAATGGTTCTGCCCTTCAATTCATGTAAGTTGATTGTAGAAAGTTTTACAAATGCACACATACATGCAACTACCAACTAAATGGAGACATTTCTAGCACTCCAGAATGTTCCTTTGTACCCCTCCCACCCCAAAGTTTTTATTATATCACCACTGATAAGCAGGCTTGCCCTTTTATAAGAATTATGTACTATCTTAGTTATTTTTGTTGCTGCATGTTATCTTTTTCTTTGCTATGTAGTATTCCCTGACAGTATATAAATGTTTTCTCTTTTGTACTGTTAATGGTTATTTATATCTTTGATGACAGTGTTGATTACTTTTTATGTTATTTATCATTTGAATATTAATTTATGTAAATTAATATTAATTTCTGTAAACTCTACCATCAATAATCAGATTGTCTGTTTTTTTCTTTTTGATTTGCAGGCATTCTTAATATATAGTAATAAGGGCAATGAATATAGCTCAGCTTTCTAAGCACCTGCCTGGCAAGTGCAAGGTTCAGAGTTCAATCCCCGCACTGCAAAAAAAAAAAAAAAAAAAAGAAAGAAAAAAAAAGTTTAAAAAAATTAATATATACTAATGAAGTTCTTTTTCAAGTTCATGTGTTGTAAACATCTTTTGAAAGTTTATGACTTGTATTTTAACTCTTTAAGTTATATTTTTGATAAACAGAAGTCCTTAATTTTAATGAAATCAAAGTTACCAATCTTCTTTTGGTGTTATATTTTTAAAAAAATTGCCTACTCCATGGTCACAAAATTTTCAACTTTTTTCCTAAAAAAATTGTGTATTTTATTTTCATATTTAGATCTCTAACACATTTACGTTATTTGTTGTGTAATGGTAGTTTGAGCTGGGAGTCAAAATTATTTTTTGCAGATACATATCAATTGATCCATCACAGTTCGTTAAAAATCCATTTTTCCTCACTGAATTATATTAAATACAATTATGCCACTTGTGTGAATCCCCAGCCTGTCCTTCTGAGATTCTGAAAGCTGTTTAATTTAAACCATTTTGTGTGATATTGGGAACTAAACCTAGGATCTCATATGTGCCAAGCAAGTGCCCTACCACATTGTTTTGAGATTATTTTGAATCTAGAGATCACCTGTGGAATATTTTATATCCCAAAATATTCATAAATTTATATCCTAAAAATACATGAAAATGGTATGCCTCCCATTTGCTTAGGTTTTATTTAATTTCTCTTTGTCATATTTTATGGTTTTCAGTGCAGAAGTTTTGGATAAGTATATTCATATAAATTTAATTTTTTGATGCTAGTACAAATAGATTTTATAAGAAATGTATTTTATAAGTGATGGGCTTCTTGCCAGTTTTCACCAGTAGGTCATTTTAGAATACTGATTTTGTATTTAGAAACATTATTAAGTAGATGTATTAGTTATACAGGTTCATAGGTCAAGTTTTCTTTGGATTTTTAGGCATGCAACAATCACAGGAATGATAGTTTGATTTCTTCCTCCACAGCTTTTAAGTTTGTTTGTTTGTTTTCTTTTCCTGGCCTTATGCTATTTTGTTATAATCTCCATCTCACTGCTATCATCTCATAGGAAAATTACTCAGTATTGCATCATAGAATAGGGTGATTGCTGTAGGCTTTTGGAATTTAACCTACATCAGATTAAAGAAATTCCCTTGTGTTTTTATTTTGTTAAAAGTACTTTTTAAATCATAAAAACGTGGAATTTTATCAAAATCTTTCTATGCTATCAAAGTGATGGCTAGCATTGCCCTTGAAGACTAGAAAAACAAAAAATTCATGTAGGCTATTGTGCAGCTGGACAGGTAGCGCTGAGTTCATTATTTTGGACTTGTGGCTGGATAGCTAAGGCCAACTGAGTCTGATGGCCCAATTATGAAGCGACAGTTCAAAAATATTTCCCACTACACCAGCAACATAAAATATCTTCCTTGTCTCTAAAGTCTTCTTGATAGTAACACAGCTTTCTCCTGATTGGTGCTTATGTATAATTTTTTAAAAAGTCCCTTTACTTTCATCTTATGTGTCTTTATATCTCATTTTTATAGAGATCACATAGTTGGGTCTTGTTTGCACTGCTTTTAAATTGCAGCAGATAAACCATGATGTTTAACATAAATATTTACAGGTTTAGCTGTGTCTAGCACCTTGTTTTGTTTGTCCTATTTGTTTTTTCCTTTGTCTTACTCTTTTGAGCTAATTTAGTATTTTTTAGTATTCCCTTTTATTCTTTTAAGGATTTACTAGTTAAAATCCCATGTTTTCTTCCATGGTCATTCTAGGGTTTATGTGCATTTTTAACATGTATACTTAGGAGCTGGGGAGATGGCTCAGTGGAATAAATGCTTGGCTGGCAAGCACAAGAGCCTGAGTTCGATCCCCGGTTCTGCAAAAAAAAAAAAAGATGCTAACATGTATACTACTTCACATATAACACAAACACCATTTAACTACACTTCCATATTATCCTTCCAATCATTTTAATCATAACATTTTCATTGCTTTAATTCTACTGTTATAAGCTCCATAGTATATTGTTTTTGACAATTGTCATTTAAAGACAAAAAGATCTTTGATAATTACAAATGGCTAGCACATTTTGTAAAAGTATGATCAATACCTTTGTTTTCTTGTTAATTCTAAACTTATCCATTGAAATAATACATATTTGGTCATATTTTATTATAGGACTTAAGTTGGATTTCATTTTGTTAGGACATACTTACAGAATAGCACATTATAATGAAAGTTAGAAATCAATTCATAGCCCCTGACTATGTTCATGCTCTCTGACACAGCTTGCCTGGACTGTCTAGGCCCAGATGTTCCCCCTTAACAATGTGTGGGATCAAACTGACCAAATCCAGCTTGAGTTTTAAAAATATACAGTGATTCCAACTTATTTCAGGGGCTTCAAGGCTGTCATGTTTAGGGGAAGGCCAGCCCAGGCAAGGACACTTTCTACTTTACCTACTCTTCTCAGACCCCTCCCTTCCAGAATGTTCCTGTATAAACCTGCCTGACAACATATGACATAACTGTTACATTCTGTGTAACCAATCATGGAATAACCTGCTTATTAGCTTTGTACCTTTCACTCTCAAAACATGTTTAAACTGATCTCAAACCTGACGCTGGGCTGGTGATTTGAACCTCTGAGTTCTCCAGCCTGCTATCATAATAAAACTTACCTTTTAACTCCTTGGTGCAAAGTCTTCCAATTGCTTTGGTATTGGTTTCTCTGCTACATTTCATTTACAAACCTACAGTGCATTAGCTAGTGAACTTCTATGAGGGCAGATTCACTGGTTTTTTTCCTCTCTGAAATTTAGTAAAATATCTGATATAAAAAGATAAATCTGAAATAAATGACAAAATATACTGTGTTCTTTTAAAGAAAGTTTGAGAGGTCAGAAGTGTGTAGCAGTAAGAGAGGGAGAGGTGTGTGGTATTCCAGGAAACAAAGGAAAGACGTCTTAGGGTGTGTGGTCAGTTGGGTTTCAACAGCACCAGCCTTAAATGAAGGTTTTAAAGGGGTTTTCAGACTTTGTGATAAGGACGTTCGGTAAGGCTGGTGATGTTTATTACGCGAGGTTACTCTCTCTTAAAGGAGTGGGAAGGGCAGAAGAAGAAACCAGTCCTTTTAAACACTAGCAGGGCACAGAAACAAGGCAAGGCTGCTCTCACCGCTCCTCAGCTCCCACGTGGTACAGATCCTACCTGAAAAAGGGGTGACCCCTGGTCATGGGGCGCTCCAGGCCTCGTCAGCTGTACTCTTGGCTGAAGCACTGAGATTTTAGTTGCCCAGAGTCCCTTGGACGCCACCCTGCTGCCAACTGGCGAGGGTGCTCCTCTTCTCCAAACTTCCTTCGCCTAGCACGTGGGCAGCCTCTGTGACAGTCCTGGGCACCTGACGCTGCAGCCGCCGGAGCTTCCGCTTCAGCTTCCGGTCCGGGTGAATCTCAAGGGGGGGACACTTCCAAGGTTCCGGCCGCAGCCG
>NW_004524660.1:3238814-3273212 GCF_000260255.1 Octodon degus
CGCCTCCGGGCTGTGGAGCATGCGCGGGCAGGTGGCGCGGCGGCGGCGGCGGCGAAGGCCGAGGCGTAGGGCCGTTCCCGCCGCCATGGAGCGCGCCATGCTTCGCTGGCTGCGGGGCTTCGTGCTGCCTGGGGCCACCTGCCAGAGCGACAACGACGATTATCTCCGTTACCAGATCCTCTTCGAAGACCTGGACCACAACGGCGACGGCGTGGTGGACATCCTGGAGCTCAGGGAGGGGCTGAAAAACTGGAACTCCGCGTTTGACCCCGACTCGGAGACGGTGAGCGACCGAGCAAGCGTGAGGGCACCGGGACTCAGGAGAGAGGTCCGCCTGGCCGGGCCTTCCAGGGCCGCTCCCAGGGGCTGGGTGGTGGGGTAGTGGGGTGGGGGTGGGGTAGGGGGGTGGGGGTGGGGGTGGGGGTAGGGGGGAGCACACAGCCCCACAAGACGTGTTTGTAACCGCCTTCTGGAGATAATTCACGCGCCCGAGGAAGGCTTCTCTGCTTTTGGGAGATGCTGTGAATGGGCTTCTGGTGATTTTCAATGTTTACCAACCAGCGCAGGCTGCCAGGAGCCGTTTGCTGGCCTTTGGGGTGCAGAAGCCATTAGTTCTCAGGAGGGTCCCAGCCGAGGCGGCGGTGGTGCGCCCATGGCTCGCACTATGTTTTTCTTTTAAGATAAAAGATGTTCATGTGGAGCTTTACTCTAAGCTGAAATTTCAGTTCCCAAGTTTAATGGCGGTGTTGGAAGTATGCGATAAATAAGTGGGTTTTGGTTGCAGTTTGGTCTTGAGCCTAAAAGGTTCTCCATTGCTGGCCCAGGGGAGGTATTTCAGTTGTCTCCAAGTGGCAGGCGTAGATGGATGGATGCTCTCCTTCTGACATCCATAGCAAAAGGATTCATCAGCAGGGTTGCACTTCAGCCAGCTGTTTAGTGTCTTGCATAAATTCGGAGATGTCTTTCTTCGCTAGGCAAATGTTGACTTGAATATTTTAAAACTAATAATTTTAGGAAGTTTCAGGATATCAAGAGAGAAGAATTACCTTCCCTGTATCTTTGAGGGGATCAGAACATCTCTGGCTTCGAAGCAATCACCGCAGTTGAATCAAGCTTACTGGTCAGCCTCCCCCCTCGTTTCTATTGGAAAATGTAACTTAACAGTGTACTTAATGTTATAGCTGTGACTGAAAATTACCTATCTACTAGACAATGGACGCTTAGAGCAGTCATTCTTAGTATGAGTGAAGTGTGCAAATGTTAGCATGGTGCATGGATTAACTGGTGGTCTGTCTCTGCAATGAGTTTCTTCTCTTTTGTAGACTATTCTTAATGCTGGAGATACCAATGCTGACTCAGGATTGGACTTCGAAGAATTTGTGCAGTATCTTCAAGACCATGAGAAAAAAATGAAGCTGGCCTTCGATAGTTTGGACAGAAATAAGGATGGTGTGTATGTCTCATTAATAGCTGGCTTAGTACAAAGAGTACCAGTACTAAAGGATAATTTTGCAAGCCTTTACTTAATCCCTTCTTTCAAAGATTTGCTTATTTCTACTAGTGTTATAATTTTTAAGTTCTTGAGAAAAGCTATATTTATTAGTATTATACATCCCATGTAATTCCTCTTTTTTTTATATATTTGGTACAGGATCCTGTTTTCAGTCTCCCCAGCACTGGGATTACAGGCCTGTGCCACCATGCCCAGACTTGGTGGCCAGCTCATGTGCTCAGGGGTGGGGCTGGTGCAGCATGTAGTGCCAGGGATTGAACCCTGTTCCCTGCACTTAGCTAAGCAGGTGCTTAATCTGCTGAGCTATCTTGCCAACCCTAGTTACTCTTCTATTATCCTGTTTTTTAAAGAGAGTACAAATTAGAATTAAAACAAAAAAATTACAGATTTTCATTTAACAAAGTAATATGAATTTCACAGTATTAATTATAACACAGTTTTATCTTCTAAGCAGTTATTCATATTACTAGATATATGCATGTAAAATTAGAAGAAAGAAAAAAGTGTATAAGAAGTTAAGAAGAGAAAAAGTACAAATAATCAAAAAAAGGACACAAAACAGTTTAAAGCATTAACTGTTTCCATAAACCAGCAGAAATGTACAGTACAGTTGTCGAAAAAAATCCTGCTTACATACATAGATATATCTCTTTCCCTCACTCCCTCTCCTGTTCTTTTCAACTCAATAACTCTTTCCTTTTGAATAAGTTCATTCCCTTTTACCAGTGTCTACTCTATCCTTCAGATTCCATTTTTCTCTTTCAGGTTCTCACACTAAGGAGACAATAACTTGTGTTCACATGTGGATCTGACTTATTTCACTTAAGAGTATGTTCTCTAGTTGCATCCACTTACAGACAAAAGTCTCAAATTTATCTTGTTTTATAGCTGAATAATAGACCATTGTGTAAAAATACCACATCTTCCTTATCCATTCTTCAGTTGACGGGCATCTGGGTTGTTTCCAGGGTTTAGCTATAACAAATTGTGCTGCTATAAACATGGGTGTACATACATCACTGTAGTATGAGGTTTTCAGTTCTTCTGGATAAATACCCAGGAGGAGAAGAGCTGACTTGAATGGTCTCCAATCTTAGCTTTTTAAGAATCTCCACATTTTTCCGTAGTGGTTGTACCGGTCTATACACCCACTAACAGTGCAGAAAGGTTCCTTTGTCTCCACAGCCTCTCCACCATTTGTTATTGGCTGACTTCTTGATGTTAGCTATTCTTTCTGGGGTGAGATGGAGTCTCAGTGTTGTTTTAATTTGCATTTCGCAAATGACCAATGATGTTGAACATTTTTTCATATACTTACTTGCCATTTGTATTTCTTATTCTGAGAGGTATATATTTATCTCAGATGCCCATTTTTGGATTAGGTCTTTGAATTTGTGGGGCCTGATTTTTTAAAAATTCTTTGTATGTTCTAGATAAGGCCTTTGTCTGAGGGACAGTTGGCTGCAATTTTTTCCCCAGTTTCTTGGTTTTCTTTTTACTCTGTTGGAGATTTGCTTTCGAGTGCAGAAATTTTTCAAAAAGATGAGATCCAGGCCATCTCAGTGGACTTAGTACCTGCTTTGGCAAGCACAGGGACCAGGGTTCGCTCTCCAGTCCCTCATGCCACACTGGCCCCACCCCTGGAGCATACTAAGCCAGTGACTGAGTCCAGGCGTGGTGGCACATGCCTGTAATCCCAGTGTAAGGGAAGGCTGAAAACAGAAGGATCACTACGAGTCTGTGCTGCATAGTAAGACCCTGTACCAAATACATAGATGAAATAAATAAACAAACTTTAAAAAAAGATGAGATCCCAGTTCTTGACTCTTTGGAGTATTTCCCATGCAGTTTGGTTTTTGCTCCTGAACTCTCTACCTACCTCTGTGTCTTTAAGATTTCTACCTACATTTTCTTCCAGAAGATTTAGTGTTTCTGTTTTAATATTTAAATCTTTGTTCTATTTTGACTGTAGTTTTGTGGTCATAGGTGTGGGTCTAGTTTTAGCCTTTGACATGTGGAAAGCCAGTTTTTCTAGCACCATTTATTAAAGAGGCTATATTTCTTCCAGTGAGCCTGTTTAGCCCCTTTATCAAAGATAAGGTGACTAGGTGTGTTTACAGTTGTGTCTACATCTTCCAATCTGTTGCACTGATCCTCAGGTCTGTCTCTATGCCAGTACCATGCTGATTTTATCACAGTAGCTTTATAGTAGAATTTCAGGTCAGGGATTGTGATACCTCCTGCCTTTTCTTTGTTCCCCACGATTGCTTTTGATATTCTAGGACTCTTCTGGTTCCAAATGAATTTGAGGAAAGTTCTCTCTAGCTCTGTGAGGTATACTAGTGGTATTTTAATTGGGATTGTATTGAATCTGTATAACTATTTTGGGAATATGGCCATTTTCACAGTGTTCTTCCTATCCAGGACCATGGAATATTTTAGTTTTCTCAAATCTTCTTCAATCTCTTTTCTCAGAGTACCATAATTTTCACTGTATAAATCTTTTACTTCCTTTGTGAGATTGATTTCTAAATATTTCATTTTTTTGGATGTTATTGTGAAAGGGGTGTTTTCTCTAATTTCTCTCTCATTGTATTCATTCTTTGTGTACAAAAGTGCCACTCATTGTTGGGTGTTGACTTTGTATCCTGCTACATTGCTGAATCTGGTGACTAAATCTACAAGTCTCTTAGTAGACCTTTTGGGGTCTTTTATATACAGTACCATGTCATCTGCAAATAATGATAATTTCATTTCTTTTCCAATCCTTATGCCTTTTATCTCTCTTGTCTACTTGCTGTGGCTAATGTTTCCAGATGTATATTGAATAGGAGTAGAGACAGTGGACATCCTTGTCTTGTTCCTGATTTTAAAGTGAAGGTCTTCAGTGTTTGCCCAATTAGTATGATGTTGGCTGTTAGTTTTTCATAGATGGCTTTTATCAGGTTGAGATATAGACCATCTATTCCAGTACTTTATAGGTTTTTTTTTTTTTTATCATGAATGAACGTTGCACTTTGTCAGAAGCTTTTCTTGCATCTATTGAGATGATCATGTGGTTTTTGTTTTTGGTTCTATTGATATGGTATATTACATTTATGGATTTGCATATGTTGATCCATCCTTGCATTCCTGGAATGTATCCCACTTGATCATGATGTATAATCTACTTGATGATTTGCTGCATTCTGCTTGCTAGTATTTTATGAATATGGATGGTCAGTAGAGAGTGGCCTATAGTTCTTTTTTTTTAGTTGGGTCTTTCTCTGGTTTTAGAAGCAGAGTAATACTTGCCTCCAGAAATGAGTGTGGGAGGATTGCTTCCCTTTCAGTTTCATTGAAGAGTTTGAGAAAAGTTGGCATTAAATCTTCTCTAAGTTTCATGTAGAATCTTGCTGTGAATCCATCGGGACCTGGGCCTTCCTTTGTTTTTAGGTTTTCAATTTCATTTGTCATTATTGGGCTATTCAGAGTTTGTATGTCTTCTTGCTTCAGATTTGGCATTTCATATGTATCTCGGAAACTGTCCATTTCCTCTGTGTTTTCCATGAGAGTAAAAATTTTGGAAGTAGGTATTGATGATCTTCTGAATTTCTCTAGGATCTGTAGTAATTTTGCCCTTTTCATTCTTTATTGCATGAATTTGGGTTTTTTCCTTCCTTTATTTGATTAGGTTGGCTAGGGGTTTATCAATTTTATGTATTCTTTTGAAGAACCAGCTCTTTTACTCGTTTATTCCTTATATTGTTTTCTTCTTTTCCAATGCATTAATTTCTGATCTAATCATTATAATTTCTTTTCTTCTTTGGGCTTTGGGTTTGACTTGCTCTTCTTTTTCTAGGAGCTTGAGGTGCAGCACAAGATCATTTATTTGGGCTTGTTCTGTTTTTCTAATGTGCAAATTTACTGCTATACATTTTCATCTTAATACAGTTTCATCGAATCCCATAGGTTTCAATACAGTATATCTGCATTTTCTTTCTTTCTTTTTTTTTTTTTTTCACTTTGTAGACACGCTGCATTTATTCATACATATACAGATGTATCTCAGAGGTAAGTGACGCTGAGTGTTAGGAGGATTGCATGTTAAAAATAAAAAGCTGATGACAGTGGATAGAGTAACTGCGATACGCAGCCAGGAAATTTGGGCTTCTTTGTGCCACTGCCCTCGCCAGCACCACGGTGTGGTAGGAAATCGTAGCTAACTACCTGGCCTATGAGTAACAACAGCAGGGGCAGGAGGCCTGCCAGCTAAGCTTTTCTGGCTTCAGAGTAAAACGTACAATGCCCACTCTGAAGGTGAGCATACGAGGACATTAAAGAGGTCACGTGGCAACTATCCGTTCGTGTAAATCCTAGTGAAACAAAATCATTGAAGATAGGCTTTATATAATCTTATCTGATTTTTAAGATAAAACAATCATTTAAGTAACATTGATGATGTATGTAATTTTCTATTTGAAACAGTTATAATTTTAACGCTGTACCTTTCCATTTATTCTAAGCTTTCAGAGTAATAAAGCATGTCTCTGTATTATGACAATAGTAACCTTCCAAGACGCTTGTCAGTGGCAACACGACCCCACAGCCAAGAGCTAGAAGCTGTTAAGGAGACGTGGTTCTATGTAAACCGACCTGGGTCTGTGCGGGGTGGGTAGACTGCCAGCCAAGTATCTGCATATGTATCCATTCAGCTTCTCAAGCACTCCGTGATCTACTTGATACTCCTTCATGCTTTTAAGGTAGTCCTTAACATCACTAACAAAGTCTGCGAAGATCTGCTATTTGTGAAGAGACCATTAACGATAAACTGATTGATGAATTCATTAAGTTCTTCCTAATGGTGAAATGCATGCAGCTCTTTTAACAAGTATCTTCTAATTATTTGCCTAAATTCACCCATCAGTACAGGATTCACCACCATGTTGCAAGGGCTAAAAGGCTCTTCCTGAGCACTTTCAGCAGCCTCTCGGGGAGACCCACAACCTCCTTGTCTGCCATAGGCACCACTGTCCCTGTGGACACACGTGGCTCCCCTGGGCCCTGGCCGGGGAGTGGGCTGTCCTCTCTTTTGGTCCCTCTGCGTGGGTCTGCGGGCCTTCTGGCTTGGGGAAGGTGCCTTAGGCTGTGGGTGTGAATAGTCACTAAATACTGGGGATTTTTTTTCAGTCACCGTTTCTTTGGTAGCCCCAAATCTTTTATTGCCCTTTTTGTCAAAGATGGTTTTGGTGGTATCTTTAAAATGTTGGAAAGTGGATTTAACTGACTTGGAGAACTTTTTTAGATTTTTCTTCATGGCTTCTTTAGCATGCTTAATTTTTTCTTTATGATGCCTCACAAACTCCTTGGTAGAATTTTTCATGGCATCAAAAGTTTCCTTTACCGTTCCCAAAAATGTTTCCTTTGACTTACTCTTCATCCTGTGGTGTCCTCTGCTGCCTTTCTGTCTCCCAGCGTCTGGCTTTCCATTCTGGTCTTTGGCTTCCACATACAGTTTTTCCCACAGGTCAGAGCGCTGCTGCTCAAGCTCAGCTTCTGCTCCAGCTCCGACACTCTTTCCCGTAACCCTGCCATCTCCTCCTCCTGGGAAGAACCAGGCTTGGCCTGCCAGCGACCAGGCTGGCGCTGCAGCATCTCCTTCCGCAGAGATGCCGCCACTTTCTGTTCTCGCTCCAACTCACTCCGCAGCGTCTGGGTTTCTGCCAGGAGAAGCTCCCTTTGATTAAGGAAGCTGTGTATCTTCTGCTTTGCGTCCTCCAAATGCTGCCTGAGCTTCTGATTTTCTAGGATTAAGTCAGCACTTGTACCTTTCTCTTCCAGTATTCGAATCTGCTCTCTCAGCTTCCCAGCTTCCTCCTGGAGTGAACCAATGGCACTCTCCCCCTTCTCCAGAAACACTCTTAAATGGTGATTTTGGGTAGCAAGTCTCTTTTTCTGAGTTTCAAGGGACATTTTCTCAGCTGCAGTCAGGAGCCGACACCTTCTAAGAATGTCTTTGAAAAGCTTGGCGTCTAGAGGGGGCTCCGGCGCCTGGGCGTGCTGGGGCAGGTAACCCATCACATCACTTGCAACGTCCTCTGGAGTCTTCTGGACTGACTGCTGCTACCTCTGACTCTGAACTGTGCCATAGAAATGTCCCAAGCCCAGGCTGGCCGCCACAACTAGGGCGAGCACCAGGCACTTGCTGACCCTGCCACACTGATGCTTTGGAGGCTCTGCAAGTGGCCCTGTGTCCCGATGTTCCCACTCCTTGACCCAGACCTCCACCTTCCTCCGGAGCAAGGTTCGGCACTGGCGGAGGCCAGAACTGCGCTGATCGCTGGCCTCGTCACTGCTGGATCCATTGCAGACATGCTGAGACAGAAATACGGCTTCTGGTTGGCAGAAGTTGTACCGGCTGCTAGACGAGGAGCCCATGCTGAGGTCTTCCAGGATGTGCGCCTCCTCAGCAATCACGGAGTCTTGACTTCCCACTTCCTCCAACTTAGGTGGCTCAAGGGTAACAATATCAGAATCATTGCTGGCAGCTCCAAAACAGACATTGTCTCCGCGGGACTCTTCTTCCTCTGTCTGAAAGGTTAGATCCATAGTCTCTTCTGTCAAGGCAATGCCATCCTGGATGCTTTCTTCCTGCAGTGCCGGCAGCGTCTGCAGCTCCTACTGCCCCAGAGATGGCAGCTCTGAGCTGAGCGTGCAGCCTTCTGTGCTGTTGCTGGGGGTCACCATCACTGTGTCAGAGCCCTCATGACCAATGATAGTCCAGCCACATGAAGAGTCACTGTCGCTGGAATTCTCAGACACTGCTTAGGCCAGACGCGGACACCTCCGCCAAGGTGCGCTTTCATGGTGGCAGCTGTGACCTGCATTTTCATTTGATTATAAATATTTTTTAATTTCTTCTTTAATCTGTGACCCGGGGCCAGGGAGATGGCTCAGTGGAATAAGCACTTCCCTGGCAAGCGCAAGGGTCTGAGTTCAATCCCCGGTTCCACCAAAAAAAAAAAAGAAAACAAAAAAACAACAAAATAATCTGTGACCCACTGGTTATTTAGGAGGTTATCATTCGATTTCCATGTGTTTATGGTGTTTTTTTTTTTTTTTTTTTTTTTTTTGGTCAATTTCCAGTTTTATGGCACTGTGATCAGATAGTATGCATGGGATAATTTCAGTTTCTTTGCATTTATTTTAGAGTGCTCTGTGTGCTAGTATATGGTCTGTTTTGGAGAATGTCCCATGTGCAGCTGAGAAGAATGTGTATTCTATTGTTTCTGGGTGAATCATTCTGTAATGGTCTACCAAGTTAGTTTCTTCACAAGTTTGGTTTAGTTCTATTATTTCTTTGCTAATTTTTTGCCTAGTTGATCTATCTCTTTGTGACAGTGGCATGTTATAGTCCCCCATTACTATTGTATTACTGCCATTTGATTTTTCAGGTCTGTTAAAATTTGTCTTATGTAGGAAAGTGCTCCTCCATTGGGTGCATATATATTTATTATTGTTATCTCTTCCTCTTGCAGTTTTACTTTAACAAGTATGTACTAATCTTCTTTATCTCTTTGGATGATTTTTGGTTTGAAGTTGATATTGTCAGCAACCAGCATAGCTACCCTTGCTTTTTTCTGATTTCCTGTGGCATGGAGGATTATTTTTCATTCACTTTTAGTCCATGAATTTCCTATTGAGTTAAATGTGTTTTTTGTATACAACATACTATTGGAGTTTGTTTCTTAATCCGCTCTGCTAATCTATTTCTTTTGATTGGTGAATTGAATCCATTTATATTCATGGTTATACCTGATATGTATTGGCTTGTCTTTGTTGTGCTATTTTCCTGTTATAGGTTCTGTAATTTTTCCCTTAATTACTTGTTCTGTTTGATGGTTCTTTTCTGTTCTTGAAACTGATCATTTCTGTCTCTTTCTAGAATATCTAGTAGTACTCTTAGTAGGGTTGGTTTGGTGGTTATGAATTTCTTCAATTGTCCTTTGTCATGGAAAGATCTTATTTCACAATTGAATTTGATAGATAATTTTGCAAGGTACATTAATTCGGGTTGAAAGTTATTTCTCTTCATGACCTGAAATACTTCACTCCAAGCTCTTCTTGATTAGATGGTTTATGTTGAGAAATCTGCCATGATTCTGATGGGCTTTCCATTGTAGGTGATTTGTTTTTTCTCTCTAGCAGTTTTTAATATTCTGTTCTTTCACTGAATTTCTGAGGTCTGTATTATTATGTGTGTAGGTGTAGATTTATTGTGATTTTGGCTGTGTGGAGTTCTATGTACCATGCTTACTGTATGTGAGGTGGTTTTTTCAGGTTTGGAAAATTTTCTGCTAGTACTTCTTCAGATAGTCATTTTATGTCATTTATGCTGCCTCCTGCTGCTTCATTGACACCTATTATTCTTATGTCATTTTTCTTTGCATCATCTTGTAACTGCTGAATTGTTATTTCCTGGTTCCTTATTAGTTTTAAGAGACCTTTTCTTTCCTGTTCATTAGCTGCAACACTGTCTTCAAGTTCTAAAAGTCTACCTTCAATTTCATTCAAGCAGTTATGCCAGCTTTTAATGGAGTTCTTAGTATCCTGGATATCTATTTGAATCTGTTTCATGCATTCTAATTCTTTCCTGTATTCATTTAGTGTTTCCATCATTTTTCTGTTCTCTTCTATTTTTCTATCTATGTCTTCTTTAGCTGTACTGAGCAGTTCTTTCATGATTGCTGTCCTTTCTTTTTAGAACTCAGAGATTATTTCTGCTCTTATTTCTTCTATAGCCTGATGTACTTGTTTCTTTACTTCAGTTGCTATAATTTCAGACATTTCAGACTTGTGTGATCTCCAAGTTCTTGTATGTCTTTGTCTCCTAGATTTGCTGTGGGTGGGCTAGAGGATTGAGATTGCCTTTTGCTCCTGCATTTTGGCATTTTGGAGTTTCCAGGGATCACCCAGCTAGGGTCCCACAGGCTGCCCAGAACTGCCAAAGTTCTTAAATGGATCCAGGAAAGCTACATGACTGCTTGTGCTGGGCCCACAGATCTCAGGTCTCCTTTGTCCTGCAGGCCACTTAGAATTCTCTTAAGTTCTTAAAAGTTTGGACCGGCACCAGCAGAAGACACCTGCACACTGTGGGCTAAAGGTCAGAGCTTAGTGGAATCCTGCAGGCTGCCCAAAGGTCACAAAAGTTCTTCAGTGCACCAGGAAAGCTCCCCCAATACCTTTGTTAAGCTAAAAAAAAAATTGTAGAAATTTGTGTCATCTGACTTGAAAGCTTTTTCGCTTAATGAGTGGGCCTTTCACTTTGTTGCAGTATGTGAGCTGAAATTACAGTAATTTGAAAAACATGACATTTATCATTTTATTTCTGTTTATGAAAAGATATTGGTTGCAAGAAAATGAGATAATACAGACAAGCTCCTGAAAGAAAGTAAAAATTACTTAACAGCTCTGATATTTAGACATCAATTTTGACACTTTAATGTTTTATTTTGCTGTGTTTGGTATCTTCCTTATAGACTGTTGTTTCTACCATGGCTGTTCTGTCTTCCTGGGTTGCAGAGCTCAGGAGCTAATAGCCCTGCAGAGGTACTACTTTGAATGAGC
Organism: Octodon degus; assembly: GCF_000260255.1. Lineage (NCBI taxonomy): Eukaryota > Metazoa > Chordata > Mammalia > Rodentia > Octodontidae > Octodon > Octodon degus. Next base: position 3,249,934 of record NW_004524660.1, read on the forward strand.
TGCCAGCTCTCTGTATTAGTGTCTGAGCTGTTGTTATTTTTCATGTCTCAGTCATGACTTTTGTGTAGTATTCAGCCAGTTTACATTGGCCAGGGTGCTTATTGAAATGAGAAATAGAATCCCTCACCTGTTATGGGGTGAATCATGTCTTGTTAAATAATATGTTGAAGTCATAGCAGCCAATACTTCACACTGAAACCTTGTTTAGAAGTAAGATCTTCGTAGAAGTAATCAAATTTAAATTAGGTCATTGGACCGAACTCTGTTCTGACTGGTGCCTTTCATAAGACACAAAAGACGGATACAGTTATACCTTGGTACTGCACTGCTCTTAACTTTGTCACATTTGCTACTGATGCATTTTGACATGAACATTTTGTCCTGGTACTCATCATTTATTTGAGCACAAAGTAAGTACTAATTGCCTCATGACTCCACCCCTTCCAGCCAGAACAGTTTGTTTGGTACTCATTGTTTTTGATACTTGTCACTCTTTCAGAACCAATTAGCAATAAGGACTGAGGTACTGCTGTATATGTAAAAGAGAATGGTGTGAAGACTGCCACACAATGACAGATAGGATTGGAATGATACCTCTCTAAGCCCAGAAATGCCGTAGACTCCCAGAAGCTTGGAAAGAGGCGTAGAGCATGCTTTCCCAGCATCTTTGAAGGGAGCCTGGCTCCATGGACACTTGGAGTTTAGGCGTCGGGCTTCCAGAACTGTGAATTAAGCCACCCAGCTTGAGGAGACAGGGGAAGCAATTAAGGTTTCCTGGGCTTTACTATTGGCTTTGTTTGTTCTAGGTACCTTACCTTCAGTATCTTATTTTTTCATAGTTCTCACAGAAGCAACATTTTATAGAGGAGAACACTAAAGTGTAGAAAAGTTAAATAATTTTGCTTTACACAGGCCATTCCAGTGAATCACACCTCCCAGGATTTATGCATTGTATAGTAGTCTTGTCCTGTATTGACCTGGATTTAGTGAGTTGACCTACTTCATCCATCAAGATATTAATAGAACTTGGTAACTAATTATGAATTAGGCCTTATTGTCTTGAGTAGTGCCTCTTGAATACCCTAAGCCATAAGGAAAGATGTCTAGCTGCCTGCCAGGTGAGACCACATGGAGAGAGATGTCCATTTAGTCTTTAGCTGTTAAGCATTTTCAGGTGAGGTTTCAAACATATGATTTGAAACCACCTAGCTGCAGGATACAGCTGGATCTCCAGGTGATTGAATTTATATGAATTTAAACAAGCAAGATGAGTAGAAGAGCCAGTTGAACCAAGTTTAGATTACATCTACATGATCAAAGACATTCTTTTTAAATCATCAAATATTGGAGTAGTATTTTATATGGATATATTAAAGTTACAAGAATGGAATATTTTATATGTTTCCCTAGAATTATAGTGCTGGAATGGTTGTATTCTTCTCCAGCTATTTAAATACTTTCATTTAATCTATTTCAACTCCATTTTTGCAGTGAAAGAAAGACTATATTGAATCTCCATTTTAGTCCATAGGTCTTGATTATATGAGTTACCTATTTTTTCTCTGTATTTGCTTTATATTTTAGGCTCTTTAGGATAAGGACTAAATACATTTTAATCAAGGAAACAGTGTTGAGTATGTTGTGTCAACTTAGTGTATTAGGAATTATGGTAACAAAGGTCTTCAGGAGCTCACAATTTTAGAGGGAGTAGAAATAAGCTTGCAGAGCTCTACAAAAGCCAGACGATGATGATTCCTAAGTAATACAGGAAGTGCTTAGCTGTGCCCAGGAGCAATTTAGGTTTGCACAGACTGGGTCACTATCTAAAAAATGGGGAAAAGGTTTGTGAGCAGAGGCAATAGCTTAAAAATAGACGCTGAGAGATTGCCACACAATGTCAGAGCTGGTTAAATGACATTTCAAGTTTGGCTACAGATTACTCTTTTGGGGATGATTTAATTCATATATAATATATTCAGCAAAGTGTATAAATTATAAATGTAATAAGTTATAAGCTTCCTGAATTTTTACATGGCTTACATACACTATGAAAAGTTCCCAGGTTAAGTAGTGGAGTACTGCTAGTGTCTCAGAAGCACCCTTTTTGTGTCCCCTCCAAGTTACCTATTATGTTAGCCCCCAGTGAGTTACCTGTTATTGTTTTAACACTACTTGTAAGTTTGCAACACATCTCTGTAAGTATACCTAATACTGTACGTTTTCTAGAAAATTTTTATAGAAATCTTTTATTACTTTGTTGGTCTCTTTATAGTTGTTTCTTACTCTTATTTACCTTTCCATTATACTTTATGCCTAACTCTTCTGTAAACATACACTTAGGAGAGTATGGTATGTTTTTAAAATAATTAGTACATTCATACAAATTTGGAAATTCCTTGGGGATGTTTCTTATTCTCACCTTTAATATAGTAATTTGTTTAGTAAATTGTCAAATTTTAGGAAAATTTCTTAAATAAATTTAGTGTTTGAAGGTTATAATGCGATATAAGGCAGAGGATCCAAGCTTTTCTAGTTGAAGAAAGTGATTTCTAGGCTGAGGAATAGATCAGTAAATTTCATCCTGTAAAGGTTGAAGTACTCGGGACCTTGGAGTTACGGCAGGGTCTAAGGTTCTGTGTATGAGTAAAGGGCTTTGTCTGTGGTTAAGTAATACCTTATGCATTTTGTGCTACTTTTTCTGCATTAGGCATAGGAAGCTATGGTTCATAAAATACAAATTAAGAGCATGTCTGAATTTATGATAGCTTTTGACGTGTATTTTCAAGTAGGAGACACTGTTGTTTTGTATTTACAAACAAAAACTGTCCACATATTTTAAAAGTTGGGTATCCTCAACTGCTACCTTTATGTAAGAGAAGAACCAAGATTTTTTCAATTTGGTAGATGATAAGATTTGTGTTTTAGAGGAGAATATAGAATTTGTAATTTTCTTTTGATAATATCCAGCAGTGTGATAGTGAACTAAATACGAGGCTTGAGGAGAGCTTCGGGCTACCCTGTGCTGGTGGGACCTGTCCAGTCCAAGCCCAGGTGCAGCGTGGGTGAGACCCTCTTCCACTCCTTTGGGACTGCACCCACCACTCCGCAGAACCCCCTCACTCCTGCCCAGTGAGAATTTCTGCTGCGTTCTTGGGACCACCAGATCCAGCCCTAGCCCGGCCCCGGTGAGCATGTGGGAGAGCTTCCGGCTACACTGTGCCAGTGGGACCTGTCCGATCCAAGCCCAGGCACAGCGTAAGACCCTCTTCCACCACCTTGGGACCCCCCCACCACTCCGCAGCCCCCCTTACTCCCGCCCAGTGAGTGAGAACTTCTGCTGTGTTCTTTGAACCCCCCAGGTCCAGCCCTACCCTGTGGGAAGCCATTATTAATAAAGACGCTGTCGCAGTTGGTTCAGCTCTCAAACTTTATTATGTACAGCGCACACGGACCTGACAAGGTCCACCACCCTCAACTATCTAGTCTCTTCTGCCTCTCGTGGGCAGGGTCAAGCACTTTTATAACAGGAGGGTAGCCAATCAGATCTTAGCAAAAGGTGTAAGCTGATAGGTTAGGGTCATCGGTATCTAGGCAGACATCATTTTTACCAGGTTGTTTACGCGGCATAGAGAATCGGAAGCAGGAAATAGGCGCCATTTTAGGGTGCGGCTGGGGCAGCTCCTCACACTACCCAGGCCCAGTGAGTGTGTGGGAGAGCTTCCTCTCCCTCCTACTCCACCTTCTCCCCTTAGACTCAGCTCAGGCCTGGCATACAGGCCTGGGGTGAAACTCTGCAGCTGCAGTCCCTGCAGAGAGAGTAGGGGACAGAAGCAGCCAGCTAGTCCAGGAACAGAACATCTTGCCACAGGGGCACAACAGGTTCACTCCCAAGGGCAGCAGCAGGAAGGAGCTCAGCACAGCAGCCAGACCCATGCCAGGCACAGCTGGATAAATCCAAACTTTGTAGATCTGCACCTGAATTTCAGTAGATACTAAGGTTATAACTGCATCAAAGCTCTACAACAAAGTTCAGAAGACAGTGCTATACAAAATGACAATGAGAAGGAGCAAAATGCAATCTCAGACCCCCCAAGCCCACCCATAACAAGTGCAGAAGAGACAACATAGAACAAATTGGGAATCACACAGCTGAAATCAATGAATCAACAGCTTCTCTTTTTTTTTTAAATTATTTATTTATTTGTTTATTTTTGTGTGTGGCCAGCTCAGCCCACCAGGGGGCGGGGCTGGCTGGCATGTGGTGCTGGGGGATTGAACTGCGGTCCCTGTGCTTTGCTTGGCTTAGCTTGTTCTAAGTAGGTGCTTTAGACCACTGAGCCATCTCACCAGCCCAACAGCTTCTGAAATAAAAAAAAAAAAAACAACTGCAGAAAGGTATAGAGGAACTCAGATAGGAAATAAAAAAAGAAATCCCTTAATTAGTAGCATCTGCAGTAAAGAATGAAATGCAGAAACATTTGGAAGAAACCCAATGCCCACCCAGAACAAGTGCAGAGGACACTAGCTCAGCTCAAATGTATGAAGTAATAGCATCAAAAGTAAATAAACAACAGCGGAAAGTTATAGAGGAACTCAGAGTGGAATTCTTTTCTGAAATAAAGAATTCTCTGAACTCATAGCATCTGAAGTAAAGAATCAAGTACAGAAACATAGGGAGGAAACACAATGTGAAAAAAACTGCAGTTAAAATAATAAGTGCTTCTAAAGAAGACATCGATAAAAAAATAGAGGAGATTAGAACAATGATGGATTCCTTAAATGAACAATACAGGAAAGAAATAGATCACATGAAACAGAGTCAAAGAGATATAGAGGAACTTAAAATCTGAATCACAAGCTTGCAAAACTGAGTGAAAGTGAAGACAGAGTTTCAGATCTTGAAGATGCTGGTGCAGCTAATGTAAAGGTAAGAAAAGATCTTTTGAAAATAACTAGGATGCAAGAAAAAATAATTCATTACTTGAAGAAGATGCAAAGATGAACAACATGAGACTAATAGGTAGCAATGAGAAAGAAAGAGTCAATACAAAGGATATTAAAAAAATATGGGCAGAAGTAATAGCAAAAAACTTCCCAAATACGAGGAAACAATCTGACATTCAGGTAACTGAAGCATACAGAACGCCAAGTAACCTCAACCCAATTAACACACGGAGACATATAATAGTCAAGATCCCAGAAATCCAGCACAAGAATAATACACTGAAAGCTGCTAGAGAAAAGAAGCAGATCGCATTCAAAGGAAAACCCGTCAGACTTACGGCAGACCTCTCTTCACAAACCATGAAGGCAAGAAGAGCATGGAGCAGAGTACTTCAGGTCGTCTATGAAAACAAACTGCAGCCCAGACTTCTATACACTGTAAAACACTCTTTCAAGTTTGATGGGGAAGTGAAATACTTCCATGACAACAGCTAAAGAATTTCATGATGACAAAGCCAACGCTACACAGAGTCCTGAAAAATGTTCTAGAGAGGGACCAAAATGATCAGAACTCCATGAATGAGATCAGAAGCAAACAACTAAATAGGGCAAACAAACACAGGAGAAAAAGGAGTAAACAGCAGGTAAATAACATGTTAATCGTAAGTTAATACATATCAATTAGAACCATCAATGTAAATGGACTCAATTCACCAAATAAGAGAAATAAACTGGCAGAATGGATTAGGAAACAAAATCCAACAATATGCTGTATACAAGAAACCCATTTAACTCATAAAGACATATATTGGCTGAAAGTCAAAGAATGGAACACAGTAATACATGCCCCAGCACCTCAGAAAAAAGCAGGGGTAGCAATCCTATTCTCAGACAGTCTCAACTTCAAACCAACAATGATCAAGCGAAATAAAGAAGGCCACTATATACTGGTTAGGGGAAAAACTCAAGAGGAAGAGGTAACACTCATAAATATGTATGCACCAAACAAGGGAGCATCCAACTATATAAAGCAAATCTTATTGGATATGAAAAATCTAATATCCCATACTACAATCTTAACAGGAGACCTTAACAACCCCTTATCCCAAAAAGATAGGTCAACCAGACAAAAAATTAGCAAAGAAATACAGGACTGAGCCAGAGCTTGAAACAAATGGACTTGGTAGATATGTACAGAGTGTTCCACCCAAACACAGCTAAATACACATTTTTGTCAGCTGCACATGGGTCATTTTCTAAAATAGACTACATACTGGCCCATAGGTCATGCTTAAGTATATGCAAGAAAACAGAAATTATCACATGAATATTATCTGACTGCAGTGAAGTGAAACTGGACATAAATGACAAACCAGAAAAAAACCCTAAATACATGGAAATTAAACAACACCCTTCTCAGTAACCAATGGGTCACAGATGAAATTAAACAAGAAATTCAACAATATCTACAATTCAATGAAAATTCAAACACAGCTTATTGGAATTTATGGGATGCGATGAAAGCAGTTCTCAGAGGGAAATTCATAGCTGTGAACTCACACATTAGGGAAACAGAACGAGAACAAATAAACACTCTAATACTGCACCTCCACCAACTAGAAAAGGAAGAGCAAACCAAACCCCGAGCCCAAAGATGGGAAGAAATCATAAAGATTAGAGCAGAAATTAATTCAATTGGGAAGAAGAAAACAGTTCAAAGAATTAAGGAAACAAAAAGCTGGTTCTTTGAAAGATTCAATAAAATCGATAAGCCCCTAGCTAACCTCATCAAAAAGTGGAAAGAAAAAATTCAAATACAAGCAATAAGGAATGAAAAGGGTGTAATTACCACAGACCCAGAGGAAATTCAGAAGATTATCAATAGCTACTTTGAGAATCTTTACACTCCCAGAATAGAAGACACAGACGAAATAAACAGATTCCTAGAAAGGTACAAATTACCACAACTGAATCGACAAGATATTACCCCTCTCAATAGCCCAATAACAGCCAGTGAAATACGAGATGTAATAAAAAAACCTACTGACAAAAGTCCAGGTCTGGATGGATTCACAGCTGAATTTTACAAGAAATTTACAGAAGATGTAGTCCCTATACTCCTCAAACTCTTCAATGAAATTGAAAAGGAAGCAATCTTCCGAAAATCATTCCTGGAGGCAAGTATATTATAATGATTCCAAAACCAGGGAAAGACGCAACTAAAAAAGAGAACTGTAGGCCAATCTCCCTCATGAACATAGATGCAAAAATCCTCAATAAAATCCTAGCAAACAGAATACAGCAAATCATCAAGAAGATCATACACCATGACCAGGTAGGATTTATCCCAGGGATGCAAGGATGGTTCAATATTTGAAACTCTATAAATGTAATACGCTGTATCAATAGAGTGAAAACTGAAAACCACATGATCATCTCAATTGATGCAGAAAAGGTTTTTGTCAAAGTCCAACACTCATTCATGTTCAAAGTCCTGCAGAAAATTGGAATAGATGGTCTCTAACTTCAATCTGGTAAAAGCCATTCATGAAAACCCAATGGCTAACATAATTGTAAATGGGAAAAAACTGAAATCTTTTCCTCTCAGATCTGGTACAAGACAAGGATGTCCTCTATCACCACTCCTATTCAATATAGTTCTGGAATCAGAGCCGTTAGACAAGAGAAAGAAATAAAAGGAATAAGAATAGGTAAAGAAGAAGTTAAATTATCATTATTTGCAGATGACATGATACTTTACTTGGGAGACCCAAAAAACTCCACTAAGAAGCTACTAGAATTAATGCAGAAATTCAGTAGCACAGCAGGATACAAAGTCAGTACCCAAAGGTCAATAGCATTCCTCTACACAGATAACAAACACACTGAGAGGGAAATTATAGAAACAATACCTTTTACAATAGCACTGAGGAAAGTGAAATATCTTGGAATTAATCTAACTAAAGAAGTCAAAGATCTTTTCAAGGAAAATTACAGTACTCTTCAAAAAGAGATCATAGAGGATTTCAGAAAGTGCAAAGATATTCCATGCTCCTAGGTAGGAAGAACCAACATTATGAAGATGGGCATACTCCCAAAATTGCTCTACAGTTTCAATGCAATCCCTATCAAACTACCACCAACATGCCTCACAGACCTAGAGAAATCATTCCTAAAATTTATTTGGAATTAGGAAAGACCTAGAATAGCAAAGGCAATCCTGGGCAACAAAGACAAGACAGGAGGCATTACAATTCCTGACTTGAAATTGTATTACAATGCTACTGTGATAAAATCAACATGGTATTGGCAACGAAATAGACGTGATGATCAATGGAATAGATTAGAAGATGCAGAGGTCTCTACGAACACACTCAGCCACCTTATCTTTGAAAAAGGGGCCAGACATACTCACTGGAAGAAAGATAGCCTCTTTAACAAATGGTACTGGAAAAACTGGCTCTCTACATGCCGAAAACTAAAACTTGACCCAGGTCTATCGCCATGCCCTAAGCTAAAGTCAAAATGGATTAAAGATCTAAACATTAAAACAGAAACACTAAATCTCCTGGAAGAAAAAGGAGGAACTCTTGAAGACATTGGGGTAGGCAAAGAGTTCATGAAGAAAAATCAAGTCACATGGGAAACAGTTGAAAGAATTAACTACTGGGACGTCCTGTTATTGAGAAGTTTTTTTCACGTCAAAAGAAATTACCAAGAAATTAAAAATACAAACCACAAGTTTGGAAAAAATCTTGACAAACAAGTACAAAGGTCTGCTCTCTAGAATTTATAAAGAACTAAAAAATACTAGGGCCTCAAAAAATTTTTTTTCCTCCATAGTTTTATTGAGAGACAAATAGCAATGAGACAGTTTCAAATGTAATTGGTAGGACAGTTTCAATAATTAACACTTTGCATACTGTCTTCCTAGTGGTTATTTGCCATACGAGATGCAGATATGGTATCTTATTTACAAACACTGTTACAACAAATCCCTCTTTTCACTAAGAGAATGCAACTATATCCTAACAATTTTGAATACACAGATACAAGATGGACATTCATTTATATATCCCCGTTTTTGTTTAGTTCCGTCATTTGAATATTATAGGTGTGTTAACTCAGCAAAGTATTCTAAAAGAGTTCAGTAGTCCATAATAGTATTGGGTCTTCCGCTTGACTGGCAGTGTCAGAAATTGTTGACCTGAGTTCTCCACAGCTCAACATAACAACATGGCTTTACTTTTTATACTTCATTTTTATACTTTTCTGCTGGATGGTTAAAACTGATATAAAGCAAGACCTATGCAACAAGACTTGTAGCTTTTGGATATGATAAGGTCAGTCAAATCCCCTCAGGATTTATCCTGAGATCCTGTACCTTGGATTGTGGATCCTTTGTCAGTGTCAGCCATGTGGATGAGTCACGGCCATTGCTTGGTTAATGTACTCCCTGTGAAAGCCTGAGAGAATGTTTTCTCTCCATGTGACTCTCCTTAGGCACACTCTACATCATCAATCACTTTCTTCTTTGTAGGGACTCAAAATTTAAAGACCCAGTCCAGAAATGGGCATCCGAGATGAACACACACGTCTCAGAGGATGAAATTAAAGAAACGAGTAAATATATGAAGAAATGCTCCACATCATTAGCCATCCGTGAAATGCAAATTAAAACTACACAGAGATATCATCTCACCCCAGAAAGGATGGCTATCATAGATCAACTAACAACAAATGTTGGAGAGGATGTGGGGAAAAATGAACCCTTCTCCACTGCTGGTGGGAATGTAGACTGGTGCACCCATTATGCAAATCAGTGTGGAGAGTCCTTAGAAAACTTGGACTGGAAATCCCATTTAAACCAGCTATTCCTCTACTGGGAATTTTCCTGGAGGATCTGAAAACATCATATCATAGTGATACATGTGTGCCTATGTTTATAACAGCACAATTTGTGATAGCCAAATCTTGGAAACAACCAAAATGCTCATCACCTGAGGAATGGATGAAAAAGATGTGGTGTTTTTATACAATGGAGTATTACTCAGCTATAAAGGATGATAAACTTGAAGCCTTTATATTTAAGTGGATGCCACCGGAAGATATAAGTGAAATAAACCAGACACATGTGTAAATATCATATAGTTTCCCTAGTATAAGAACTCAGAAAATGAAATACAAATAGGCATAATACAATTAAAAGGAAAGCAAGAACTTGAGGACTAGACAATGAAGAGAGAGCAAGGAGAAGAGCTAGGAAACAAGACAGAGGCAAGCCATACAGTTACATGTACAAGATGGGGTAAGGCAATGATCCTGAGAATCTTCAGAAGATTTTTGGTTCTTCTTTTTTTTTTTTTTCTTTCTTTCTTTCTTTTTTTTTTTTTTTTTTCAGAACTGGGGATTGAACTCAGGCCCTTGCACTTGCCAGGGAAGCACTTATTCCACTGAGCCATCTTCCCGGCCCAGTTTCAGAAGATTTTTGAATCTAGCAGTTATTGGAAAGATTCTCATCCTGACTAACTATTTACCGACACCTGTGAATTAAGCAACTGTACTGAAGATGCCAATTTGTAATAGTGGGTTCATGCTTGGAATGCCTGTCATTCTGGTCTTCTGAATACAGACTGCTTGTCATGACATGCCATTTGCTGCTGTGCTGTTGCTCGGGTAGATGATTGTTTAAAAAGGAAGAGGATGGTGAATGAAGGCAGGAGACAGGGAAAGGAGTGTTGTGGCACTGTTCTGCAATAATGTATATGGTTAGATTTCTGGACTTATGTGTGAACATACATAATTCTTTATTCCTATTTTTTAAATGTATTTTAATTTTTTTGTCATATTGTGTAGGGATTTAAAGTTTAACATATCAATACTTTGTGAAAAATACCTGTTCCATGTTATGCCTAAAATGTTTGATATTCAGACAGATAGTGAGGTTAAGCTCAACAGCCTTGGTCATATAGTAATAACAATAAGCTTCTCTTCTGGAGGGTTAACAACTCAAGTTTGCAGACCAAAAATTAGAGAAAAAAAGGGGCCACAAGGAGAGCCAACAGTTGGCCCTAGCCTTCCAACATCAGTTAAGACTCAGGACATATGAGAACTTGTACTGTAACATCATGTAACTCAGTTGTGTCCCAAATTTTCTGATCAAGGAGATTATGGGGCCAAAGAGGAAAGTGATCAATGATGTGGAGTGTGCCTAAGGAGAGTCACATGGAGAGAAAACATTCTCTCAGGCTTTCACAGACGGCAAATTGACCAAGCAATGGCCGTGACTCATTCACATGGCTGACACTGTCAAAGGATCTACAATGTGAGGTACAGGGTCTCAGGATAAATCCTGAGGGGATTTGACTGACCTTATCACATCCAAAAGCTGTAATTCTTTTTACATAGGTCTTGCTTTATCTTGATCTTAACCATCCAGCAGAAAAGTGTAGAAACGAAGTACAAGAAATAATGCCATATTGTTATGTTGAGCTGTAGGGGACTCAGTTCAACAACTTCTGACATTCCCAGCCAAGTGGACGACCCAATACTATTATGGACTTCTGGACTGTTTTGGAATATTTTGTTGTGTTTACACACCTATAATATTTAAATGATGGAACTAAACAGAAAAAGGGGATATAGATGAATGAGCATTTTGTATCTGTGTATTGAAAATGGTTAGGATAGATATATAGCTACGTTCTCTTAACTCAAGGAATAGAGGAATTTATTCTAATAGTGTTTGTAAATAGGATATCATATCTGCATCTTGTACAACAAATAACCACTAGGAAGGCAGTATGCAGTGTGTTAATTATTGGAACTCTCTTACCAATTTGATTTGAAACTGTCTCATTGCTATTTATTTCTGGAGATCAAAAGAGATTTTTAGTACTGGAGATCAAACCTGGGTCATTGTGCTTGCCAGGCAGGTGCTTAGGCCACCGAGCTATCTCTCTGGTCCATAACTCATGTGTGTTTAAAGCAGCTCTTGCCACCAAATGAATCTTGGTGCCAAATAAATAATAAATTTATTTTATTTATTATTATAATAAATAATATTTATTTATTTGTTTATTTTTTTCTCAATAAAATTATGGGAAAAAAGTGATAAGTAAAAAAAATAAAAAAATAAGAAATAAAATAAATACTAGGTTTGTATTAAGCTGATTTGTTAATAGTGTTTTAACATGGGCAATGGTAACGTAAAGAGAGTTCAATATTGTATTTTAGGTTTTGTTATCTCTGAAAACTTGCCTTTGTAGAACATTCAGTGGTCTGGTTTTCATGTTTCAGAATGAGCTTTTTCAGTGCTTTCCAAGTAGTTACAATAATCATGGATGTTGTAGACTTACAACCCTTGGTCCAGATATGCTTTGAAATTTAGAATGTAGGTTTTAGAAAATAATATAGTATATATGTGATGTGTAACATTCCAAGTAGAGTCTGGGCTACCACCAGGCAATAATATTATTATGTTTCTGCAATGAAACATAAATTTTTATGTTCAATTAGATAAATAATTAAATAAAGTTAATCCATGTGTATATGTGTTTCTTTAAAAATCTCTCTTTCACTCTTGCTGTTGCTCTCTCTTTTCTCTCTCTTTGGTATAGGATCTTACTACACATCTCAGACTCATAGGGATCCTCCTGTCTGAGCCTCCTCAGTGCTGGGATTATAGGCGTGTGCTATCACCCCTGGTTTCAATGGCCGGTTTGGTGTGTGTCTAGCGCGGCATACAGTACTGGAGATCAAACCTGGGTCATTGTGCTTGCCAGGCAGGTGCTTAGGCCACCGAGCTATCTCTCTGGTCCATAACTCATGTGTGTTTAAACAGCTCTTGGCACCAAGTGAATCTTGGTGCCAAATGTATAAAAAGTCTTTTGTTTTTCAGAATTTTGGGGCTTTGGATTATGAATTTAGGATTATAGACTGTTAAAACATAGAGACTTTTAAAAGATGAGTACATTTTAAGTATATTTGGCCTCATTGTTTTTTCAGATACTTTAATGTGGTATTTTTCACTTTTTAAAAGGAGTCATAGACACTGTAGAAGTAATTGCTGCTGTGAAATCACTGGGTGTCGATATTTCGGAAGCTCAGGCAAACAGCATTCTCAAAAGGTCAGCACTTATCCTCATTTTTAATAGCTTTTATTTATGCCAGAAATTAATTTCTATAAATACAGCATCTCCATCTATAACTTTGTAACAAATCTGCTCCTACTTGCTTAATTTGACTTACTTTTGTGTCTGATTCTACTAGAAGCAATTTTCAAAGGCATTCCATTAAGTGACTTGCATAGCAAAAGCCAAATGAATGGCACGTGCTACTAGTGTGGTTCCTCAGACCGTACTTAACTGGGTCCTCTGAATGCATGTGGGAGGCAGGGCAAGGAGACAGCAAAAGGAACTCCTGTCTTCTGCTTCTGCTTGAACCAAACAGTTGCACGTTGATTTTTTCTATAAAGCTGTTGGAAAGATTTCTTTTGGAGAAGGGATTCCATGGTTGAAACCTCTGTACTTTTATAGAATGAGGCAAAGATGATACTGATTGATTGATTGTGCTGGGACTCAAACGAGGGCTTGCTTGTGTGGCTTGTATGTCTAAGCAAGTCCCTGCCTCTGAGCTATACACCCAGCCAGAGATAATTTAAGGATAAGTTTAAGGGGGCCGGTACAGGACTACAGAAAGATGAATGTAAAACTTGGTACTGTCTGGAACCCCCATATTCACTTGTACTCTACCACCGCTATCTCTTCCTGAGGCACATATTGCTGGGTGATTGCTTGCACAGGCTCGTTAGGTAGCATGTGTGTTCCCAAACCAGCTCTTTCAGTCCACCCCTTACATTATGCCAGTTTGGATTTGTTCATAATGCTTCCAAGTGTCTGGTGCTGCTTTGATACATCCTCTGCATAAAGTTGAGTCTAAATAGGTTAGAGTGGCATGTTTGATGGTATCTGTGACTTCAAATATCTCCTCATTTGGTGGGTTTCAGTTTATAACAAGGATGAGATGTGTTTCTAGCTGAAGCCGAGATGGATAAACTTGAAGGGGGAGGCTGAAGGGCAGAAGCTTTCATTTGCTATATGAGACAATGCTTCGAGGACAGTGCTTTGAAGTCTGGCAATTTCAGTTATTTCTTCCCAGTGCTCATAGCTCTGATCAAGTGAGTTTTGTATTTTTGTTGTAGTAGTGTTGAATAAAAATAGTAATGCTGGATGTCTTGTCTTTTTCTTGATTTTAAAAGAAATGCTGAAATTTTATCATTATATCACTAATATTTTATCATTGTAATCTTTCCCATATTAAAGAAGGCCCCTCCTGTTTTGTTTTAAAACAAGAAATTATTTTAAAATGACAAGTAGGTTTAAATTAAGAGATGATTGATAAGATATCTTTCAGAATCTGTTGATGTATTTGTCTTGAGCCAGGGTCATCCTATTTAGTTCAAGTTGGCCATGAGCTTGCTATATAGCCCAGGTTGACCTCAAACTCATGGCAACCCTTGTGCCTCAGCCTCCCAAGTGGTGGAACTGCAGGAATGTGTCACCACAGCCAGCTGTTAATGTGATAAGTTACTTTCTAGAATTTGCTCTTTATTAACTTATCCTTATGTTCCTGGGGTAAATATAACCTTTTAAAAATACTCTGTTGGATTCAATTTGCTAAAACTTATTCATAGTGTTAACATTTATATTTATGAGAGAGATTGCCCTATTCTTTTCTCTGTCTTGACTATCCTAATGGAATATTGTTTTGGTTACATTGACCTTAAGGAGTTGAGGAGTAGTCTCCCTTTTCCTATTTTTTGTAAGATAGTCAATAAAATTGGATCTATCTATTTATTCCTTAAAGGTTTAAAAGAATTTAATTATAAAACCAGTTGTTATGGCTTGTACCTAGAGGTCCCACAATGCCTCCTGTGCTCATAGGTAGGGCTTTTGGGAGGTGGCTGGGTCAAGGGTGTGTGATAGGAGATTAAGGGTGTGTGAATGTTGGCTTAGTCCACAGGTTGGTTTAGCATAATTGGGTTGTTGAATGGATTTATTAAAGACAAAAGACCCACACTCGATGTGAATAGCAACCAACCAACAGGTTTGTAGCCTGAATGGAATAGAAGGGAAAGGAAGGCTTACTATTTATGGCCTCCTGTCTACCCCGCCATGGACTTTTTCTCTTCAGCCGTGTTCCACAGCCATGCCTCCCTGTTTTGGAGTCAGCTGACCGTAGACTGAAACCTCTACAGACCGTCAGCTAAAATAAACCTTTTTTTCCTTTAACTTTTGGGCTTGGGTATTTTGTCCTGGCAATGAGAAAGTACGTAAGATACCACTTGAGTGTTACAGTTTTTTATAGGAAGATTTAAAATAATTGAGTCAATTTCATAAACAATTGTAAGATCATTCTCACTTTCTATTCCTTTTGAGGTCAGTTTTGGAAAACTTTGTTTTTCACAAATTTATGATTTACATCTAAATTTTCAAATTTACTGGCATAAAGTTGTTCATTGTATTCTCTAAATCTATGTTCTTTTCATCTGTAATGTTATATATGCTTTTATTCCAACCAATTTCATTGAAACTTCCTCTATTACTGATTCTTTCTAATAATCAAATTTGGCTTTGTTATAAGACTGTGGTTATGTTTAATGAAGTTATTTGAATCTAAAAGAATCTCAAATCACATAAGGATAAAAGTAGAGCAATTGTTCTTTTAATACTGTTTATTATTTTCTAAAAAGTTAGTTTCACTAATTGCCAGATTTGTTTTCTGTTACAAGCAAGAGAAGTAACTCGAAGTACTTTTAGAAGTGATTTTGCTATATTCCACAAGTTTTTGTGTGTGATTTCTGATGCTCATTCTTACATAGTTCTAAACTTAAATGCTTGTATTGTATTTTTGTTTTTCACTTGAAATATTTAGAAGTTGATTATGTCGAATTTTTAAGAGATTTTTATTATTAATTTCTGTTGTAATTGTACAAAAGTTAAAGAAGATGGCTTGATACTATTTCTTCAAAATGTTTTTAGATTTACCTTATGATCTTGAACAGTGAAAGTTTTTATGAATATTTTATATATAATTGAGTACTTTTTAAACATTGTAGGCAAGGCTCTATAGAATGTCCATTAAAATAATTTTGTTAATTTAATTGTTTAAATATTGTCCTATCTTGCAGATGACTGATTAAGTTGAAACCCACCACTCTGGTGAGGAGTTTTCAATTTTTTTAAATATTATTTTTAACTTTATATGTGTTGGGGGTATTTTCAGACTATCAGCTTCAGAATTGTTAATTTTTTCTTTTCTTATGTTTGTATTTAGGACAGGGTCTACAGGGTCTCACTAATTAGATTTGACTCTTAGGGATTCTCCTGTTCTCAGTCTCCCAAGTGCTGGGATTACAGATGTGTACCATCACGCCCAGTCTCGTCACTGGGCTGTTTTAATCACTTCTCAGCGTACCCCGGAATGGGGCCAGCATGGCACGCTGGGGATTGAACCCTGATCTCCCGGCCATTGGGCTCTGCCTAAGCAGGCGCTTTAGTCCACTGAGCTATCTAGCTGGCCCAGAATTGGTAATTCTTTTTTTTTTTTTTTTTTTTTTTTTGTATTTTAGGGAAGGGCCTACAGGGTGTTCAGGGTCTCACTGTTAGATAGGACTTGCAGTGATCTGCCTGTTTACAGCCTCCCAAGTGTTGGGATTGGCATGTACCACCACGCCCAGTGTCAGTTGCCTTCTCAGCATGCCCTGGGGGCGGGGCTGGCACAGCAGACCCCGAGGATCAAATCCCTGAGGTATTTGGCCTGCCCTCCAGAATTGTTAATTCTTTTTTTTTTTTTTTTTTTTTTCTTGTGGAACCAGGGATTGAACTCAGGCCCTCGTGCTTATTCCACTGAGCCATCTCCCCGGCCCCTAGAATTGTTAATTCTTGATAAATGCAATATTGTATCATTCTGTAGTACTATTTTGCTTGATACTATTATGGTACAAATCCAGCCTTTTATCTTCTCAGTATTTGCCATAACTTACCTTTTTTTCATATGTTCCTGTGTTAGTTAGCTTTCCTTTGCTGTGACAAAATACTTGAGATAATCAATTTACAGAGAAAAAAGGTTTATTTTGACTAATGCTTTCAGAGCTTCCAGTCCGTGGTTGCTTGGCTCTGTTGCTTTGGGCCTGTGGTGGCACAGTGTATCAGGATGGAAGCACATGATAGGGAAGGGCTGTTTGTTTCTTGATAGCCAGGAAGCAAAGATAGAGACAGAAGGAGCCAGAATCCAGATGTCCCCATTCAGAGACCTCACCACCATGGCCTAATTTCCTTTCACTACGTGAAAAGAATACTGTTTATCCTAAAGATCTTCTCTTTGCTGTCTGTAGCTTTTTATGTAGTGAGCAGACTTTTTTTTTGTTAACTCTGTTAGAGAGATGTTTTTTTGTCTTTTAACACTTCTGGAAAACTCTTGATCTTTACCTCTTTAAATGTAGCCTACCCTTTAGCTTCTCTTATTTATTTATTCATTTATTTTTATGTATTTGGTACAAGGTCTCACTGTGCAGCTCCGACTCAGCAATCCTCTTGTTTTCAGTCTCCCCAGTGCTGGGACTACAGGTGTGCACCACCATGCCCATGGGGCGTGGCCAGTGTGGTTGACCCTCTCTCTCTCTCTCTCTCTTTTTTTTTTTTTTTTTGCGGAACCAGGGATTAAACTCAGGTCTTTGCACTTGCCAGGGAAGCACTTATTCCACTGAGCCATCTCCCCAGCCCAGACCCTCTCTTTTTAGCATATGTTTTCTTTCCTCTTTTTCTGTGTGGGGCATTCTGGTTAAGTCTTTCAAATACATGCATGCCATCATTTAATCATTCTAATGAGTTTTAAAATTTTTTTTATTCATTGAAATTCTGTTTGGTCTGTTTTCAGTTACGGTTGGTAATTCCTCATGGTTTCTTTTTATTTTTGGATTCTTATTTCTTAGTGTTGGCATGTATCTTGTTAATCTGTATTTCATATCTGGCAGTTGCAATATTTTAAGTCCTTGAAAGCGTAAATCTGTTTCTGGCTATTGATGTGAACAAAGTCTAACTATATTCTGTTAAAGAGTTTGATTTTTTTTTTTAATAAATCAAATGTTCATAGACAAAAGGATGGAAAAAGCAAGATCCATTACTAAAATATAAAGAGGTCATTTTATAGTGATTGGACCTTTAATTTACTGAGAATATATAAAAATTATAAATTTGTATGAAACTAACAATATAGCCCCAAATTTGAAAAGCAAGAATTGAGGGCCCCGGGAAATAGTCCAATAAAATAAATGCTTGCCTGGCAAGCGCAGGGTTCTGAGTTCAATCCCTGGTATTGCAAAAAAAGAAAAAAAAAGTATTGAAGAGACAATAGGAAAGAATAGATGAGTACAGTAAGAGAGTCTAACATAGATTTCTCAGTAATAGCATAAATATACAGAAAATATCAGTAAGAGTAGAAAATTTAAACAATACTACTATCAATATTTAGCTGGGAAACCTACATAGACTATTACATTCAAAACTGTAGAATGTATGTTTTTAAAACACATATAAAATTTCTTAAGAGTTAACCCTATGCTGGGTCAAAAGAAATGCAAAATATTAAAAATAATTGAAATTAGGTAAAATATGTTCTGTATCCCTCATGCAGTTGAACAAGAAATAAGATTTCTTATAATAAAATTGTTTTTAACAAGTTTA
This sequence comes from Octodon degus, assembly GCF_000260255.1. Classification (NCBI taxonomy): domain Eukaryota; kingdom Metazoa; phylum Chordata; class Mammalia; order Rodentia; family Octodontidae; genus Octodon; species Octodon degus. The sequence goes on from NW_004524660.1 coordinate 3,268,623, forward strand.
TTAGTGCAAATTTGATAGAAATGTGTTAGTTTTATCAATTTGTAGATTGATGGAATGTTTAAAATATGCTGTTAAATAATGCTTTTAAGAAAACTTGTAAATTGCCAGTAGCACTAATTACTTAAAATTTAAATTTAGGAACTAGTGTGAACATCAGTAATAGCTCTAGATGTCAAGGAATGCTGTCACGAAGCTGCCGGAATTTCTCCTATAAGACTCAGCTACTGGAATCATAATTCCTAACAACACATTGTCTTAAGTGAAAACAAAATGATGAAGCACATATTATCCATGTTTTCTAATACTTATTTTCTCTTCAAATATCTTTATTTCACCTTCATTTTTTAAAAATGTATTTAGTACTGGGTCTTACTATGTAGATCAGACTCGTCGTGATCTTCCTGTCTTCAGCCTCCCAAGCGCTGGGATTACAGGCACACACCACCATTCCCAGTCTCAGTCGCTGCCTCAGTGCGCCCTGGGGGCAGGGCCGACATGGCACACCGGGGATCAAACCCCAGCCACTGCGTTCTGCCTGAGCAGGTACTTTAATCCTCTGAGCTATCTGGCTGGCTCTCACCTTCATTTTTGATGGTTATTTTGTTATATATAGGATTCTAGGTACAGTTCATTAAACTTTAACTAAATTTCACTTATTAAAGATGTGTGCTAGTATACTTGTTTCTGATGCAAACTCAGTGGTTGCCATTTAAAATATCCCCTGTATGTAATGTTTCTTTTTTTCTCCTTTTCTCCCTTCACTCTCTCCCCTTTTTCCCTCCACTCTCTTCTTTTTTCGCTTTCTTCCTTTGTTCTTTCTTTACTTTCTTAAACCGCAGCATTCCTCCACTACAGAAGTTTTATTAAGCTCACAGCCCTCCATTAACTATTTCTTAAGCATTTTTTTTTTCTGGAACCAGGGATTGAACTCAGGCCCTTGCACTTACTAGGGAAGCTCTTATTCCACTGAGCCATCTCCCCAGTCCTCCGTTAACTATTTCTATGTAGCTTAGTATTTGGCAAACATGTCAAGAGTTTTTGAATGCCTTTGTAAGTTCCTGCCCCAACCTCCCCTTACCTCTGGCCCTTTTTATTCTCTTCACAAGCTCTCCTACTTCTCTATTGCAGTTTGGAAACTATTCCCAGAAAGTAGAGCAAATGCGAAGCTCAGCTCATGTTTGCTTTTCTGAAGTATCACAGTACTGTCCTGTTTGTGGAGCAGTCCTGAAAACAGCTGTTTCTTATGTTGTGTCCAGTTTTATTATTTGTACAGTGGGAGTATAAGTTCTACACTCATTATTTTGTCTTGGAAGTAGAAATTGCACTAAATTTTTTGATGGCCAAATGCATTTTGCTTTTTAGGTATTTCATTTAGAGAAAAGCTATTAAAAATCATTTCTCTTAGTTCTACCTTTACCTTGGATACAAAGAAAGAACTTATTATATTTTTTAAAATTTAAGATTTTAAAAGATTGAGTAGGGGCCGGGCAGATGGCTCAGTGGAATAAACGCTTCCCTGGCAAGCACAAGGGCCTGAGTTCAATCCCTGGTTCCACAAAAAAACCCAAAACAGAAACAAACAAACAAAAAAACCCCATTGAGTAAATATTGGCTTTTGCATTGTAATAAATGAGTCTCATTTTTATTTGGTAGAGGGTCTCACTACAGAGCTTAGACTCTCAGTGACGCTCCTATTTTCGTTCTCCTCAGTGTTGGGATTATAGGTGTGCGCCACCATGTCTGGTCTCAGGTGGCTGGCTCAGCATGCCTAGGGGCGGGGCCACCAAGGCCTGTGGTGCCTGGGATCAAACTCCAGTCCCTGTGCTTGCCTTAGCAGGCACTTAGTCTGCTGAGCTATTTCACCCACCCAAGCCTTTTTCTTAAGTTCATAACTTTGGAAAGTTATTTCAAAATTGATGAGAATGCTATAGAAAAAAGAAGAGGATCAGCAGTAAAAATAATACCAGAAGAACCAAAAGGTATAAAGGTTACTCTTCCGTCAGTTTTATTTACTTATCACTTATTCATCAAACATTTATTGGATTCTTAGTACTAAAGATACACAGATGACTTAGATATAATTATCCCTTTATAGGTTAACAGGACAATCTAAGATAAATACATGTAAGTAAACAACAGTGTAGAATTATCTCAGTAGAGGGACATTCTATAAAATATTGGACCAGTATTCCTTAAAACTGTCAAGATTATTAAAAAAATAAGGAAAATGTAAGACACAGTTATAGCCAGAGGATTCTAAGGAGACATGACAGTTAAAAGCAAAGTGGAACCTTGAATGGACTTATGAAGGCAAAGAAGGGCATTATCTAAAAACTACAAAAGTCTGAATAAAGTATGAAATTTTAATAATAATATAGTTAATTAAATGTAAAAAATGTACCATGTAATGTAAATGTTAATAATAGTTGGAACTGGATTTGAAGATGTATATGAATTGTATGTAATATCTTCTCAACTTTTCTAAAAATCTAAATCTGCTCTAAAAATAGTTTAGTTTAAATAAAACAATGTGATGGTTGGGGAGATAGCTTGGTGGTATAAGTGCTTACCTGGAAAGTGTAAGGACCTGGGTTTGATCCCCAGTACCGCATGCCATGCTGTTCCTGGAATTGCCTGCGCGGAGCCAGCCACTGAAATCAGGTGTGGTGGCACCTGCCTGTAATCCCAGTGCTGGGGAGGCTGCGACAGGAGGATCACTATAATTCTGAGCTGCACGCAAGACTCTGTATCAAACAAATAAATGTGAAAATACAGTGATTTTCATGAAATTCAAGACAGTGGCTCTTATGTGTAATTTTTATAATGGTGCTTTGTTATAAATATTACAAAGAATATTTTAAAAATATATTTCAGCATGGATAGTGATGGGACATTGACAATAGACTGGGATGAGTGGAGAGACTACTTTTTACTTCATCCTGCAACAAATATCAATGAAATTATCCGTTTCTGGAAGCGTTCTACTGTAAGATGACTTTGTTTTACTCTATTTTTACTTTCTTCTAAATGTCATACTTTCTGTTACCATTAAATTATCCTCACAATATTTGGAGCATCAGAGGCTAAAGTTATAGTATTTCCTTCTAATAATGTTTTATAAAATTATTAAGAGGTGTTAACATTATGTGTAAAAACCCAGTACCACTGTTTGTTTTTGAAACTTAGAGTTTAGAATGACTGCCTATAGGAAGCCTATGTTAAGAATTAATTACTATGATGTAGTATTAGCTTAGAAAAGTTAAATATAGTATATTTTTTACTTAAATTAATAATTTCTTCATAACATACTATTTTTATCCACCCTCTTGGTGTTTTGCCTCCTTCTCATAGATGATATAGAGGAAGAAAAACATAAACTTGAAATTGAGACTGCCTGATTTTCTTTTTGGTACCTGGAACTGAACTCAGGACCTTGAACTTGTCAGCCGTTGTGCTGCTGAGCTATATCCCAGGACCCCAGAATGCATAGCCTTGAATCCCACATCCAATAGTCAATTCTCACATCTCTCTGAGTTATTTTTTTTTATTGTTGATTGTTCTATCTTGAAACTACCCATTTTACTTTGCTTCCAGGATCATGTATATTACTGGTTGTTTTGCCTCTCTAGTCTCTCTTCAGTGTGATTCTTCTCATTATTCTTTTTATTTCTTATATTTAAACATCATTTTTTTATTTTAAAGAGAAAGCATAATAAAAATTCAAACAAGAGAATAGGAGGGTTGAGTATATCTGTAGTTGTTTCTGTATATAATTATCTGCTCCACTGATTGTCAGGTGTCTTTTGTTGCCAGCACCATGCTGTTTTTATCACAGTAACTTAACACTGTGATTTCAAGTGAAGGTTTGTGATGCCCCCAGCCTTGCCTTTGTTGGCCAGAATTGCCTTTGCTATTCTAGGTCTCTTCTGGTGCCAAATGAATATTAGGCTTGCGTTCAGTAATTCTGTGAGATAAGCTTTTAGAATTTTGATTGGAATTGCATTAAATCTGTATAACAGTTTTGGGAACATGGTCATTTTCACTGTATTGATTTTTCTACCCAAGAGCAAGGGATATGTTTTCATTTTATGATATCTTCTTCAATCTCCATTTTCAGAGTATTGTAGTTTTCAATGTAGAGGTCTTTTGTATTCTTCATTAGACTGATTCCTATATATTTCAGTTTTTTGAATGCTATTATAAAAGATGTTTCCCTAATTTCTCTCTCAGTGAATTTGTTCTTCATGGACAGGAAGGCTATTGACTTTTTGGGTGTTTATGTTGCATCCAGCTACACTATTGAATTTGCTTATTAAATCTAATAAAGTTTTTTAGGGTCTTCTATGTAGAGTGTCCTGTCATCTGCCAATAGTGGTAACTTAACTTCTTCCTTTCCCATCTTTATTCCTTTTATTTCTTTCTCTTGTCTAATTGCTCTGACTAAAGTTTCTAGGACTGTGTTGAATAAGAGTGGAAACTGTAGACATCCTTGTTCTTCTTCTTCTTCTTCTTCTTCTTCTTCTTCTTCTTCTTCTTCTTCTTCTTCTTCTTCTTCTTCTTCTTCTTCTTCTTCTTCTTCTTCTTCTTCTT
>NW_004524660.1:3278547-3282530 GCF_000260255.1 Octodon degus
TGTGTGTGTGTGTGTGTGTGTGTGGCCAGCTCAGCCCACCAGGGGGCGGGGCGGGCTGGCATGTGGTGCTGGGGCATTGAACTGTGGTCCCTGTGCTTTGCTAAGCTTGTTCTAAGTAGGTGCTTTAGACCACTGAGCCATCTCACCAGCCCCATCCTAGTTGTTTTAAAGAGATCTTTTTGTACTTTTTCACTAGCTGCAGTGGTGTCTTTAAGGTCAGAAATTCTATTTTCACTTTCCCTCAAACAGTTTTGCCAGCTTGTGATTGAGGTTTTAATTTCCTGTATATTACTTTGAACCTGTTTCATAGATTCTATTTCTTTCCTAAATTGTTTATTCAGGGGTTCCATCATTTTTATATTCAGCTCTATTTTTTTTTTATCATTGTATTCTTTAGAAGCACTTAGTACTTCTTTAATTATAGTTACCACTAAATTTTTTAGTTCCAAAGTTATTTCTGATCTGATTTCTTCTGTACCTTTCTGCAGTTGTTTCTTTACTTCCAACGCTATTATTTCAGAGATATCTGGCATGTGATTTCCAGTTTCCTCAGTGCTAGTGTCTTCTGCAGTTGTACTGGGTGGACTCGGGTCCTGAGACTGCATTTTGTTCCTTCTCTTTGTCATTTTATATACCTGTCTTCTGACCTTTGGTGTAGAGCTTAGATAGAGTTATTACCTTAGCATCAGGTCCAGATCTACGAAGTTCGGATTCCTCCAGGTGGGTGTTGTTTGGATCTGGCTGCTGTGCTCCACTTCTTTCTGCTGCAGCCCTAGAGTTGAACCCTTTGTGTCACTCTGGCAAGATGTTCTCCTCCTGAATCAGCTGGGGGGAGGGGGTCTTGCCTCTAGCCTCTTTCCAGGGAGTTCTGCTGAAGGGTTCCTCGCTGGGCCTGCACTCTGGGTCGAATGATGATCCACAGGCCTTGGGTTCATTTGGTTTTCTTGATGTGAAAATTCAGTACTATAAATTTCCCTCTTACGACTGCTTTCATTGCCTCCCACAGATTCCAGGAACTTGTATCTGCATTTCTATTTGATTGTAGATATTGTTCAGTTTCTTCTTTAATTTCATCTGTTAACCCATTGTTTGTTCAGGAGAGTGTTATTTAATTTCCACATGTTTATGGAGTTTTTGTGATTTCTTTTGTCAATAATTTCCTATTTCATTGCACTATGGTCTGATAATATGCATGTGATAATTTCAGTTCCTCTGTATTTACTTAAGCATGTTCTATGTGCTAGTGTGTAGTCTGTTTTGGAGAACATCCCGTGTGCAGCTGAAAAAAATGTGTATTCTAATGTTGTTGGGTGGAATACTCTTAAAAGTCTACTAACTCTATTTATTCACAAGTTTGCTTTAGTTCTGTTGATTTTTTTTGTCTACTCAAACTATCTCTTTGTAATAGTGGGATGTTAAAGTCTCCCATTGCAAATGTGTTATTGCTTATTTGATTTTCATGTTTGTTAAGATTTGTCTGATATAGATGAGTGCTTCTGTATTTGGTGCATATATATTTATGCTTGTTCTCCCTTTCTCCTGTAGTTTCCCCCTGACAATTATATTTCTTTTATACAGCATGTTGTTGGATTTTGTTTCTTGATCCATTCTGCTGCCAGTCTGCTGCTTTTTAAAAAGTTATTTATTTATTTATTTGGTACTGGGCCTTGCTATGCAGTTCAGACTCATAGTGATCCTCCTTCCTCAGATCCTGTAATCTTCCTCACTGAGATTACAGGTGTGTACCACCATACCTGGTTTTTGGGTTGGCAGGTTGTACTTGGGATTCTGGGGCCGACAGGGCATGCAGTACCAGGGGTCGAACCCAGGTTCTTGCATTTACTAGGCAGGTACTTAGACCACTGAACTATCTCCCCAGCACCCAGTCTGCTTCTTTTGATTGGTGAGTTGAGGCCATTTGCATTGATGGTTACAAGTGATATGTGTTGGCCCCACACATATAAAATAACTTTACACACACGTATGAAAATAACTTTGTCATGTTATTTTTCTGCTGTTGATTCTCTGCTTTTCCCCCTCAGCTTAATTGCTTGCTCTGCTTGGTTGTTCTTTTCTACTGTTCTTGAAGTTGTGGTCTTTATTTTTAAATCTCTTTCTACAATATCTTTGAGTACTCTTTGTAGGGTTGGTGTGGTGGTCATCAGGTTCTTCAGTTGTTCTTTGTCATTGAAGTGTCTTATTTCTCCATAGGTTTTGGAAGATACTTTTTGGGAGTATATCAATCTGGGTTGATAATTATTTTCCTTTAGAACTTGAAATACTTCACTGCAAGCTATTTTCAAAAATGGAAATTTATAAAACTTTAGGGGCTAGGAGGATGGCTCAGTAGAGTTAGTGCTTCCCTGGCAAGTGCAAGGGTCTGAGTTCAATCCTCGGTTCCACCAAAAAACCCCCAAATAAACAAACAAACATAAATTGCATTCTGAAGATAACATAGTGTTTTTTGTCTTTTTTTGAAACAGGGTTTTACTAGTGTTAATGTCCTTAATAGGTGATATGGTTCATGAGAAGGTATTTTTGGTCTTTATCAAAAGTTATTACGTACTTTATGATATACTTACACTTTTTATTGTCTAATTTGTTTTTGCATTTATCAGATAATTGATATCGGAGAGAGTATAGCCATTCCAGATGAATTTACTGCAAAAGAAAAGAAGTCTGGAGATTGGTGGAAGCGTTTGGTGGCAGCAGGAATAGCGAGTGCAGTCACACGGACGTGCACTGCACCTCTGGACCGCTTGAAAGTTATGATGCAGGTAGCCTGCGTGCTTTACCTCACCATTAAGAGTGATAGTGACATCAAGAGTCCACCAAAGAAATAGTTTAAATGTTCTGGTAAATTTCATATTAACTCATTAAAATTTATTTTTTTGGAAAATGTACACTATCTTATTTTTATTACTAAAGTATGTCTCAGTGGTAGAGTGTTTGGCTTAGCGCCCATAATGGAATTCTGGTTGGCTCCCCTCCACTGCAAAACAAACAAACAAACGAAGAAACTGACAACATCAAAAAACAAAATACAACAAAAACAAATAAGAAAAAAAGGAGTAAGATATTATGAAATATTTAGCTTAGTGCCTGTTGGAACTAAAACACTGAAGGCTATATATATTTTTCTTGTAGAGGAATAAGATAAATGAATAGTGCTGTTAGTATTTTATCAAAGTAACACTAAAGTTTCTTTAGTTATTTGAGTTTTAAAATTTTATTTTTTAAATGAAATGAACATATATCCGTCAGGTCTCTGAACCAGGCCCCTACCCAGCTTGGAGAGAAAAACTCTCCACGAAGATCTGTTGTTCACACCTGTGGGAGCCTGCTGTTCAACTGGAAGCTGGTAGCTGCTCCTGAGCAACTTTACCAGGTAGCAGCGCCCCTGCCCAGCTCAACTGCGGAGAGCTGATTCGGCAAACAAATCCAAGAGACATGCTGTGCCTGCCAACACCTCCTGTACCCAGCATTGCCCTGTCTGTCTCCTAGCCCTAGACTCCCTACTCAGAGACCCAAAATTTTGTACCCACCTCGGCAGTGCCCCCTGTCCCTACCCAGACTCCCCTATAATACCCACTCTTCTCCCTTGCTTGGGGCCAATGGCCTATTCGCCCTTGGCCAGAACACACTCAGTCTGCAATAAAATTCTTCCACTTTGGTTAAACTCTGCCTGTCTTGGTGGTCTCAACTGTTCCTCAGTTTATCCTAATAATACCTAGAAAGAAAAATCTGGAAAATAAGGGTAGAAAAGTTACCTGTCTTTGCCCTACTTAAAGTGGTGATTATTAGAATTTTAGAGTATAACTTCTTATCCTTTTTAGATGTTCTTTATAGAATAGTGGTTACTTTAGAAATAATTCACATTGTTTATTTTTGTGATTAATAGTGTAACATAAACATGTTTTTAAGTTCTTTACTACTCTTTTTCTTTTTCTTTTTCTTTTTTTCTTTTTTTTTTTTTTTTTTTT
>NW_004524660.1:3283039-3284632 GCF_000260255.1 Octodon degus
TGGCATATGGTGCTGGGGGATTGAACCGCGGTCCCTGTGCTTTGCTAAGCTTGTTCTAAGTAGGTGCTTTAGACCACTGAGCCATCTCACCAGCCCTAGAAGACACACTTTGATTCCTCTCACCAAAATGTAAGTCTGACTGCTTTGTACACACCTCTCCTTGTATGCTTATTTCTGCCCCTCTGCTGCCAGCTCATTGACAAGTTCTGATACATACTGCCCAGAGGTGTTGTAACAGTTCCAAGCCCAAGTTGCATCTTTCCTATCAACTATAACAAAAGATACATGAAATGCTGTCTAACTTACTACCTCTAGTTTTTATCATGTATTGTCACCTTAGGACACATATAAAGCTTAGATGCTATGCAATAGCATATGAACTTTATGCACAATAAACCCAAGTACTTTACCCAAAATGCACATATAGGGCAGGGGACATAGCTCAGTGGCACAGTGCCTGCGGGCAAGCATGAGGTTGAGTTCAATTCCCAGTACAAAAAAAAAAATAATAATAATAATACATATAGGCCTATTATCTTACCATTTTCTGAAATCTTCTTTGATCTCTTTTTTCAGAGTACTGTAATTTTAAATGTATAGATCTTCAACTTCCTTTGTGAGATTGATTCCTAAATATTTTATTCTTTTGGATGTTATTGTGAAAGGCATGGTTTTCATAATTTCTCTCTTGGTACATTCATTATTTGTGTATAGAAATGCTATTATTTTTTGAGTGTTGACTTTGTGTCCTGCTGTGCTACTGAATTTGGTTATTAAATCTACAAGTCTTTTGATGGAGTTTTTAGGGTCTTGTATGTAGAGTATATCATGTGAGAATAGTGATAATTTCACTTCTTTTCAAATCCTTATTCCTATTGTTTCTCTCTTTAGGGGAATTTCTCTGGCTAATGTTTCCAGGTTATAATAAATAGGAGTGGTGACAGTAGGCACTTTTGTCTTGTTTCTGATTTTAAAGTGAAATCTTTCAGTTTTTGTCTATTTAGTATGGTGTTGGCTGTTGATTTGTCATTGATGGCTTTTATCAGATTGAGGTAAAGACCATCTATTCTTATTTTCTGTAGTTTTTATCATGATGAGTGTTGGACTTTGTCAAAAGCTTGTTCTCCAGCTATTGAGATGGTCATGTGGTTTTTGTACTTGGCTCTGTTGCTATGATGTTCTATATTGATTTGTGAATATTGAACTATCCCTGCATTTTTTTGGATAAATCCTATTTATTCATGTTATATAATCTTCTTGATGATTTGCTACTTTCTCTTTGTTAGCATTTTATTGAGAAATTTTGCGTCTATGTTCATAAGGGAGATTGAGGGATAGTTCTTTTTTGGTTGGGTCTTTTTCTGGTTTTGCTATCAGGGTAATACTTACCTCCAGGAATGGGTTAGGGAGAATTGATTCCCTTTCAATTTTATTGTAGTGTTTGAGAAGAATTGGCATTAAATCTTTTCTAAATTTCTTGTAGAATTTAGCAATGAATCCATCAGTACCTGGGTTTTAAATTAGATTTTCAATTTCATTAACTGATACTGGTTTATTGAGAATTTTTATGATTCTTGATTCAGCTTTGGGCAT
>NW_004524660.1:3287153-3287955 GCF_000260255.1 Octodon degus
TTTTTTTGAGGTTTTTTACTTTGGATGCATAAAAATTACCAACATGTGCAACTTTTAAAATATAGGATTCTTGAGTTACATCCTGAAAATTTTGGATTCTTAATTATTCCAGGAAAGGCCCAGGATTCAGGTTTTAAACTGCTAAGACAAATCTGACATATAAGTAAGATTTAGAAAACTGAAATATGCACTGCTGTGAAAATTAAAATTAGGGGTTTGCGGTGAATGTGAGCATAGAGAAGCCCTGCTAGTGGAGCATGCGTTGGGCAGGATTCCGAGGTGGTCATTTCCGGTTATGACTACGCATCTGTTGCAGGCAGACAGCTGAGCAGCAGTAACTGTAGTCATGAGAGTCTGACGGGAGTGTGTAATTAAAGTAATGGATTCACTCTTCATAGGCAAGTGAGCTTTCTTGAGATAGGCCTTTTAGTAAGTTCTTGCAAGTAGTGCCACCGTGATGGCAGAGACAGCTAATTGATTTCATATAGCACTTTAACACAAGTGTATTTCAGTAAATGTTTAAAATATTATATATTATAGCATATATGTCTTTGTTTTTTGCTTCTGTCATACTATTAAAATTATCGCTATTGTTCATGTTGTGCTTTCTCCACTCTTCCATGGCTGGAGTTTAGAGTCTTATACAGGTCTCTTTTGCCGTGACATAACTATAAGTATATACTGAAGAAAGATATTTTCAAATGCACTTTTTCAAATGCATCAAATTATATATTGGACAATTGTACGTGTATTTAATAGTAATACTGCTTTAACTTTAATCCTATTATCCTTTCATAAAGTG
>NW_004524660.1:3288055-3302437 GCF_000260255.1 Octodon degus
TTTTTTTTGTATTTTTAGTAAGGGTTTACAGGGTCTCACTATGTAGATTGGACTTGTAGTGATTCTCCTGTGTTCAGCCTCCCAAAGAGCTGGGATTACAGGCATGTGCCACCATGCCCAGTCTCTGTCGCCGTCTCAGCATGTGTCGGGGGTGGGGCCAGCATGGCATGCTGGGGATCAAACCCTGGCCGATGCGTCACTATTCTTTAGCTTTTCATACTATGTAATATTTCAAGTGTATATGTCATATATTATTTATCATTGTGAAATTTTTAAACTTGTAAATATCCCTCTTAAATCTATTATTATAATTATGTGATGAACAGATTATCATTTATAAACTCTTTTTTATATTTGGAAGTATTTGTTTAGAAAAATTTCTAGAAGTTTAATGATATCATTTTTGAAAGCTATTTTGTATACATGTGCAGATTCACAGATAGGTAGCTAAAATATTTTCCAGATTTGTTCTTACAAAGAGTGCCCATTTTGCCTTGTTTTCTCATTATTTTTATATTATGGACAGGGGGTACTTTACTAATGTTTTAACTCTAACTTCTTAAAAAATAACATTTCTTATCATAAAATAATGTATTAGAAATAAGGAAAACCACCAAAAAGCAAAAAGAAGACATCAAAATGGTATGGAATCTTCATCTATTTCTTGGTTAGTGATTCTATAACATAGTACCACAAACTGGCTTAATCAACAGGAATGTGTTATCACAATTGTGGAATCAACATGTCAGCGGGTTTGGTTTCTTCTGAGGGCCACAGGGAAAGTCCACTCCAGGTCTCCCTCCTTGCCTTGTGGATGGCCAGTTATGTTAAATTAGAGTCTCTAATAGCCTTCCTAAAACTTGATTATGTGTATAAAGACCCTGTGTCCAAATAGATCATATTGTGGGGAAGTAGAATTCAGGACTTCAATATATGAATTTTGAGGGATACAATTCAGTCCCATAATACCTGTGATACCTACATTGGTCAGCTTTCCCATTGCTGAGAAAAATACTTGACATTCAGTTTAGAGGAGGAGAGGTTTATTTTGCTCATGGTTTTTGAGGGTTCAGTGCGTGGCTGCCTGGTTCAGAGAGAAAAATCAGGCAAAAGAGCACAGTGGAGCGGAGTGATCACTGTAGGTGGATGGGACGCAGGACACAGAAGAGGGACAGCAAGACGTAGCCTTGTCAGAGCCCCCACCCCAGGGACCTAGCACCAGCTGGACCCCACTTTGGAGGAATAGTTTGGTCTATTACAGTAGACCCCAAGCCATAGATATGGGGGTCTCCCATAATAAAAATATGCATTTGGGGACAAGAAAAAATTAATAGATCAACTTCATGTTTCTAAAGGGAAGTTAAATCAGTCTTGGGAGTTCTGGATTTATACATAAGTATGTACAATTATTTCATTAGGAATAGCAATACTGATGTCATAGTGTTGCAAAATAAATGGAGAAAATAAGCTTGCTATTTCATTTCTAGGTTCACAGTTTAAAGACAAGGAAAATGAGATTGATTAGTGTGTTTGAACAGTTGATAAAAGAAGGAGGAGTGCTTTCTCTTTGGCAAGGCAATGGTATAAATGTCTTTAAAATTGCACCGGAAACAGCACTTAAGGTTGGGGCCTATGAACAGGTAAAATGCTGTTAGCTGTGGAATTTTAAATTAATATCACATTTTAAACTTAGATGTTTGAAATATTTAGATGTTTATGAAAGAGAAAGCTAGAATGTACACAAATAATGATTGTCAGTGTAAATACTAGTGACTTTATTTTCATTTGATTATGTCTTCACATTGCTATTGTACGTAAGAGAGCTTCTGCTCATCACAGTGCAGAAAACTGTTGTAAAACATTTTATAATTGGTTTTGTCTTTGAACAGTTTTATAGAGATTTCAGTTTATTTAATGAAATAAATAAGTTTATTTAATGACTAGAAGATTAATCTTTCAGTGAAATACTGAACTGGTGAGAAGTAAACCATTCGTATGGTTTAGATCTAAATTGTGCCCCGAATCTCATGTCTGAAGGTGAGGCCTGGTTGGATGGGTGGGAGAGTGTGTTCTTGTCTCCAGCTCTCTGCTCTCCCCGTCCCTCTCCCCGTCCCTCTCTCCCTCCTTGTTTCCTTTTCTCCATTTGGTAAGCAGCCTTCTTCTGCCATGCCATCTGCTCTGGTGCCAGCTGACCCCGGACCAACTCTGCTCAAGTCGCGAGCCAAAAATAAACCTTTAGGTTGCAGGTGTCAGGATGTTTTGCCCTGTGATAGGAAAGTGACTAGTACAACAATAAATTTAAAAATTTTTAATCTGATTTAGAATCTTCCTTTTCCTTAAATAATTTACTTTAAGATCAGCTGTTTCTGTTTTCAGTTATAAGCTACTTGTGTCACAGAAGAATCCAAAGGTGTTCTTTATGCTGCTCAGGCTATATTTTTCTTCACTGTAAATCTTGTAGTAAATCACTTCTTTAAACATTTTTTGAGCATATGGCATTACAGTGCTTCTATTGTAGGGCCTTGTTTATATGGCTACTGTAGCTCAAAATTTTAAGAAAATATAAAACATTAAGGATATTGGATTTATTTCTAATGTACATCTTTAAAACTTACATTTTTTCCTTAGTTAAATGAGGATTTGCTTCTTCATTCAACAAGTATCACTTTCATCAGCGAGTGTTTCTTGATTCCCCAGTGTGTTCCAGACTCTCCTGTAGGTGACAGAGATATTGCAGCAACTAGCAATCTAACAACAGCCTCGTCTTGTAGAATTTATCTTAGAATACATGTGGGAAGAGGCAACAATCAAATAAAATACAGGCTGTGTCAGATGGTAAACAGTATCTTCAGGAAGAATGGAGGCTAGAGGCTAGATGGAGCGCTCTTTCAAGGAGATTTACTGGGAAGAGAAGTGGCAACTAGAGAGAGTTGGGAGCAAGAGTGTGTTTTCTAGCAGTGAGGAAGCAGGGTTTGAATGCTTAGGTGAATGATCCTGTGGGCCAGCACAGTTGACAGCAAGCCAGCAAGAGAGGGAGAGGGGGGAGAGAGGGAGAGAGAAGAGAGAGGGAGGGAGAAGAGGGAGAAGAGAGAGAAGAGAGAGAGGATGGTGGCCAGGGACTGTCCTTGAATGGTGAGTGGAGATTTAGCAACAGGAGAGAGGAATGAGTGAGAGTGCGGGGAAGGGCTTGTTCCTCCGTTTGCTTCATCTGCGAAGTGTTGCAGGTGTCACAGTTTTAAGTGGTCTGTTCAAGCGTCCTTCCTGGGGTTTCAGTATCATCAGTGATATGGGAAGCAAGGACATGTTGGCGGCCTGAGGAAAGAGAAGAGGTGTGAAATAGTCTCCTAGGAGGGTTGGAGAGCAGTGAGGTGGGTACTCAGGAACACAAAGTGACCGCAAGGCAGCATGCTGATCTATAAAATCTTATTTCCAACAGGTTCTGGCTTTTGGCAGTTTCATGGACTCAGATACTTATTGTGTGCCCACCATGAGCTAGGTCCTATGCTGTAGTTTGGGGTTGCATGAATGAGCACAATAGATACTGTTTCTCTGCCCTTCTGGACCTTGAACTTTATCAAAAGTAGATGTTGAGGATGGTTCATATAAATTGAATTATCAATTTAGGTGCAAAGATAGTATGTTGTAAAAGGATAAAAGGAACAGAGCAACTTGTGTACTCTTGGTTATTACTGGGAATTTATACGGTGTTATTTGTGAGATCAGGCACAGATGGGAATAAACGGCCTGATCTAAATCGGTGGTGGTGAACCTATAACACAGGGGCCCTAAGGGCTGTTGGTATCACTGGATGCTCCAGAGGGCTCGCTGTCACTGTCCTGAGTCGTCCGCGTGCCATCCTCACTATCTGGTGATGCACAGCAACATAGAGGATGTGCAAGGTAGTGTGCTGTTGGGTACTGATTAGGACTTAAACTTGGAATTGCTTTTTGCCTGCAACCCTGGTAGATGGCAGTGAGTCACAAATAAGCAGCTAAGGTCATAGTTTTTCCCAGTTAGTGCAGAACTTGCCTAGAGATGGAGGGTGGCTCGCTTTCATGCTCTTCTCCTTGAACCCTGCTCTGGTTCCTCACGGCCTTCCCAAGTATGTGTCACCTCATGGGCTGAAGGAGAAGGCAGGAGTGTAAGATGTGAGAAGCAGAAGTTTTCCTGCCCCTATTTGTTTTAACCTTTTTTCTCCTGCTTAGAAGCCCTGCCTTTTTTCTTAGTTAACCTTTATTCTTCCATAGACTTCTTCTTTTTTTTCATTTTTAAAAAGAGAATACAAAAATAGTAAAAAAAGAAAAATTAGAAATGATGCAGAATTTCACTAAACAAAATGATAGGAATTCAACAATGGTTGTTATGTTGCATAGAATATTCTCGAGAGTGCCACTTTTTTTCCTTAAGCCATAGCAGAGGAGGGAATGTTGTATGGGGTGAGGTAAAATGAATTGTAATAGTTTCCTAAAGATGATGTATTTTCTTTCTTGGGTTCTATGTAAAAATCTTTATCCCAGTGTTCCCTTTGGATCTAAAATGTCCCCTCAGGTGGTATACACTTGTAATCACAGGATTGTGGGAGGCTGAGATGGGGACCGTGAGTTCTAGCCCAGCCTGAACAACTTAGCAACTCAGTGAGATCTCAAAATAAAGAAACACAAAAGGCCTGGGAGTGTATCCCAGTTCAAAGGGCATAGGTTTAATTCTCAGTTTCACTTTAAAAAAAGTCTCCCAAAGGCCGTATGTTAAAGGCAGTTACCAGCTGATCGACTTTTCTCTGGGTCACAAGAACTCTGACTTCATCAATGGATAAATCTACTGATGGATTCATAATTCATTGCATTATTGGGAGGTGATGGAAACTGAGGAGGTGAAACCTAGTGAGTAGGGGTGTGGTCCTTGGAACCGTGAGTGGTCCCCAACTCCTTCCTCTGTAGTTGTCTTCTCTGCTTTCTGGCTTCAGTGAGGGGAGAGCTTTGCTCTGTCACTGTGTTCGTCTCACACTGGGCCCAGGAATGACAGAGCCAGCAGATTATGGACTGGAATTCCTGAGACCATGAGCCAAAATGAATCTTGCCTCCTTTTACCTAGATTTTTAAAGGTATTTTGTTACAGCACCACAAAACCGAATGACTCACCCAGCATTTAAACTCACCCACAATTTATCCCTATGTAACATGTCCAGGACTCCTACTATTGGGCCATATACTTTTTCTTTAAGAGAATCTCCTCCTCCTCCACCTCCTTTTTTTTTTTTTTTTTTTTTTTTTTTGAGAAGGGTCTCATATGTAGTTCAGGCTAGCTTTAAACTCAACTATGTGGTCCAGCTTGGACTTGAACTTGCAGTGATCATCCTGCCTCAGCCACTTGAGGATTACAGATGTGTGCCACCATGTGAGGCAAGAGTTTTCTTTTACCTTTTCCTGCCTTGACTTGGTTGATATTTTCTCTCACTGAGTTATTTTTTAAAAAAAATTCTATTGGCTGGGGAGATGGCTCAGTGGAATAAGTGCTTCCCTGGTAAGCACAAGAGCCTGAGTTCAATCCCCAGTTCTGAAAAAAAAAAAAATCTCATTATCTATCTATCTATCTATCTATCTATCTATCTATCTATCTAATCTCCATTCTTTCAAGAATCTAAATCTTTCTCTTTCTTGAGAAGTAACTTCCTTTGACACCTCTTTCTACCCTAGGATATTAATTATATGTCTCACATAAATTAGAATTAGATTCAGATATATGGGACAGTAAACCCCTCAAATGATAACTTAAGGTATAAGTTTATTGGTTTAACACAAATAGAAGTCAGGAGAGGCAGTTCTGGGCTGATACAGAAATACCTCCAGGATACAAAAAATTCAGTCACTTCCAGCTCCCTGTCTGCCCTCGTGAACTGTCCTTGTCACCATTAGTCTGAGAGGATATTCCAGCAACTGCATCCATGTTCTAGGTAACAACTAGGGAAGGAACCAGAGGAGGACACACCCTTCTCATGCAGAACAGTTCCTGAAGGTGACATGTAACCCCATGCTTACATGCTGTTAGCCATAATTTAGACACATGAACACATTTAGTTGAAAAGAAACTTAAGAAGATACTTTTAGTTGGGAATTAGTATCTAAAACTACGAAGTATTTCTTAGGAAGAAGAAGATAGTGGATATTAGCACATTGATAGGAGTCTGCTGTATAATTCTTGTCTTTTCTTAACAAAATCTGTTTTAAACTGTATTTACCAGGAATAGTATATCTTCTTCAGGAGAGGGGCCATGCATTAGTCCAAGAATAGTGCCAGGACAGTATTGAATGTTACTCAGGAAATAGCTTACTGTCACTTGGCTGCTTTTGCATAGCATGATGTCTTCCAGCTTCATCTCTATTGTTGAAAATGACAGTATTTACTTTTTAAAGACTGAATAATATTTTGTGCACCACATAATTGTGTTATACATATACTACATTTCTTTAACTACTTATCATTTTCATGGCTTTCGTATCTTAGCTATCGTAAACAAATGATGAAATAAACATGGGACCGCAGGTCACGTGAGGTACTTATTTTATTTTCTTTAGGCTGTATACTTAGAAGTGGGATTGCTGGATCATCTTTGGTTTTTTGGAAGAACTTTCCATATGGATATTTGGATATGGATAGTGTTTTCCACATGGATATATCAATTTATATTCCCGTAAGCAGTGTGCAGGGTTTCTCTTTCTCTGGATCCCCATCAAAGCTTATCTTTGAATTTTTTTCTTCTCAAACTTTGCAT
This sequence comes from Octodon degus, assembly GCF_000260255.1. Taxonomy (NCBI): domain Eukaryota; kingdom Metazoa; phylum Chordata; class Mammalia; order Rodentia; family Octodontidae; genus Octodon; species Octodon degus. The sequence goes on from NW_004524660.1 coordinate 3,294,825, forward strand.
TGGTGTATGTTTGTAATACATGGTAAATACACTCATTATGGGGGATTGACGCATGTGCCTATCACGTTTCAAGCCTTTTTACTTCCTCTGCCTGACCTAAAATGGTGATCCTCTTGCCTTAGCCTCCCAAGTGCTGTTACTGTAGCTGTGTACCACCGTGCCTGGGTTGTCAATTTTAAAGGGTAACTTTGCAGGATATAGAAGTCTGGCTTGACAGCTGTTTCATTTTAGGGCTTGAAAAACTTTACTCCAAGCTCTCTTGGCTGTTAAGGTTTGTGCTGAGAAATCCGCATTTTTCTGGCAGACCTACCTTTGTGTGTTACTTGCTGTTTTATTTTTCTCGAGTTGCTTTTAGCATTCTCTACTTTTGTTGAACTTCTGGAATGTTGATTACGAGGTGTGCTGGCAAGGTTCTTTTTTGACCATGGCCTGTGGACTGGGTGATACACAAAGGGCTGTCCACAGTGAGTTTTTGCCACTGTGTTCTCTCCTCCATGCTGTCCGCCCTCATGCATAGGGTATACTTCTTTTCCTACTTCGACTTGGCCCATACTCCCTCTGCAGAGCCTGTTTCTTTTTGTACCTTTACTAAAACTTTGCTAATCTTAAAAAAATAAAGTGAACAGTTTGATTTTGACATGTGAATCTCTTTTTAGGTTCTGTTTTTCAGTGATATGTTCTTGGCTTTAGCTTCCAGAGATAGTGTTCCTCCCTTCAATTCATTCAGTTTAATTGGGTTGGACCTATAGCTCTGAGAACAACGATATCAGAATTTAATAGGGATTACATTGTATCTGTAGGTAATTTTGGGTGGCAGAGACCTTTGAACAATTTTTATTCTTACAGTCCATGAACATAGGATATTTTTCTGTTTAATCTGTGTTTTCTTTAATGTCCATCAGTGCTTCATCATTTTCTGTATGTAAGAGTTTTGTCTATTTAGTTTATGCCTAAGTCTGTCTGTCTCTCTCTCTCTCTCTCTCTCTCTCTCTCTCTTTCTTTTTGTGTATTTTAGGGAAGGGTCTACAGGGTGTTCAGGGCCTCACTACTAGATGGGACTCACAGTGATCCACCTGTTTACAGCTTCCCAGGAGCTGGGATTACAGGCGCGGGTCACCACGCCCAGTCTCAGTTGCTGTCTCATGGTGTCCTGGGGGCGGGCCCAGCATGGCTAACTCTGAGATTGAACCTGTCTGCATGTGCTTTAATCTACTGAGCTATGTGGCCAGCCCTCTTTTTGTTATTTTGAATAAAATTATTTTTATTTCCTTTCCAGATTGTTTTTTCTTTTAAATATAGAAAAATGAGTAATGTTTTTGTTTTTTCCTACCCTGTAAAAATTTCTCCTCCTCCTTCTGTTTTTACACGGGGTCTTGCTATGTAGTTCAAGCTAGCCTTGAACTTGCGGTGATCCTCCTCCTTAGTCTGTAGAGTCCTGGGCTTACAGGCATGTGCTACCGTACCTAGCACAACTCTCTGAATTTATTAATTCAGGTTTTTTTTTTTTGGTTGAATCTTTAGAAGTTTTTTTGTTTGTTTGTTTGTTTTACATTTATGTTTATATCTCCTGAAAACAATTTTATTTTTCCCTTTGGTGATGACTTTTTATTTATAGTTCCTGTCTGATTGCTCTTGTTAGGACTTTCTCTACTCCTTGACCAGACATGGCAGGATTAGGCTTCCTTGTTTTAGACTGGATCCTAGAGGGAAAGTGTTCACTTTTTCCTCATTGGCTGCAGTGATGGTTTCAGTCTTTTTTGCTGCTTTAAAAAACTATAAAGAAAAGAGACTTATGTCTCAGCACTCTGGAGGCCGTGAAGTCTAAACTCAAGAGGCTGGTGTCTAGGCAGGGCATTGGGGCTGCGCTGTCCCAAAGGACAGCGCAGTACATACCTAAATTATGTACTGTTTTCCCCCACGAAATATACTAGTCCATCACCTTGTGCCTGACCTTGCAGAGTCCCAAGGCACAGAACAAATGAAGGGAGATTATTCTTTCACAGTTACCAAGGATGCCCTTAAGTTCAGTTCTCAGCAGAGTCCTCATTTGCATGTAGAGCAGCATTAGCATAACCTTTCTTGTCCATGTGTTCAGAGAGCTCTTGAGCTCTCACCAGAATCACTCGGGCTTTGCTTATAGCAGGTCTGATTTATCTTTTTTTTTGGGGGGGTGGGTCGGAATCGGGGATTGAACTAAGGCCCTTGTGCTTGCCAGGGAAGCACTTATTCTACTGAGCCATCTCCCCAGCCCTAGTCTGTTCTTATCAAGAGTGCTTGTGCAGAGTCTTTCAGGTTCCTTCTGTAATCCAACATAAAAGACTCTTGCCTTGTCAGGTGCAGTCACCACAATGGTCCTTCTTCTCAGTACCAATTTTCAGGATTAGTCAGCTTTCTGTTACTATGGCAAAATAACCTGAGACAATTAACTTTCTAAGAGAAAAGGTTTATTTTGGCCCATTGTCCTTGAGGTGCCCGTCCAAAATTAGGGATTGAGGATGTTGCTTTGAGCCTCTGATGAGGCTTTTCATTGTGGTGGGAGCATGTGTCAGAGCAAATTGCTCACCCTGTGGCCCTGGATGCAAAAACTAATGAAAGAAGGGGCAGCAGTGTCACATTGCTCTTCTGAGAAATGAATTTCTTAGTTAACTGGGTAATTTCTCAGTTATCCAGTGACCTCCCACTAGACCCCCCACCTATTAAGGGGCCACAGCATCTCTCAATGATGCCAGCCTGGGGGCCAAGCCTTCAGAAGAAGGCTCTTTGGGGACACTTAACTAAACCACAGCACATTCCACATTTAGGAATCAATTTCTGTGTTTGTTAGGTTCACTTTAAGCTTTTATAACAAAGTGATTCCAAAATACAATAGCTTAAATAAGAGGAAGGCGAGTGCTTCAGGGCTCACTGTAACCCTGCCATCTTCGGTGCATGGCTTTATTATTTTCTAAAGAGAATAAAAAGTAGTAAAAAAAGAAAAAAGAAACAATGTAGAATTCCACTAAACAAAATGATAGGAATTCAACAGTGCTTGTTCTATTGTGTGATGTTGTCTTCAGATTACTTGCTTAGATTACCAGATAGAAAAGTGCATGGCTTTCAAGAATATACTTGCTTTTGCTATTCCTAGGTAGAGGAAAGAGGAGTACAAAACAAGGATCCTTAAGGTAATTTCTCAGCATTTGCACCCTCCTCTTCCTCTCACTCATCGGCCAGAACTAGTCACTTAGACAAACTACCTAAAAGGAAGAAAAGGGAATGTGACCTCTAGCAGTTACTAATTGTAATCTGTTGCTGTTACTAAAATAAAGAAAAAATGCAGACCGCTGGGAACACAGAGCAGTCTCTGCCATGCTAATTGGACCACTTACACTTTCTGATGGAGAATTACTGACTTGAGAGCCAGAGAGTGAGATCAGAGAGGGTAGCTGAGGCCCAGGGCTGACAGACCACTAAAAAGGTAAATTAGAGATGAGTGCTTCTGCCTAGGAGGTTACAAGAGAATCTGTTTACTAGAGCTATCCTAGATCCCACATGACTTTCTAGGTTCAGTGGCCCCTGCAATTTGGCTTGCACTAGTTCTTGTGAAAGGCTCTTTTAGGCTAGATTTAGATTTTCTTTTGTGGCGTGTGTTGCCATGGCTAAGTTAGTTAACTCAGCTGTTTCTTGAGCTAACACAAGGGAGCTGTTCCTTGTGACAGAAGAGCCTCTCTTACTACTGTACTCCTCCTGACAACCCGTAACCAAGCAATATTATGTGTTTTCCATGATGCTAAAAAGAGATTTTTCCCTTTGTGTCATTGTTGTTCCTCATGAAATAACAGAATCATAAATATACTTAAGTAATTTAATACTGCTGTTAATGTATTCATCAGGAAAATAAGGAAAATGGTGCTGAGTGGAGGGTTTGCACACTGCTCTACTTATTTAGAAATTAAAATGAGGTATTGTGCTAGGCTGTGTTTATGTCAGGTATCTGGAATGCATTTTAGCATAATTATGCTATTACATATTATACTATTAATTACTATAAAATTGGAAATAGCATATGTTACATGTCACTAATATTTCTGTTCAATACTTTCATTTATGCAGTATAAGAAGTGGCTTAGTTTTGATGGTACCCGTATAGGAATTCTTGAAAGATTTATAGCTGGTTCCTTAGCTGGTGCAACTGCCCAAACATGTATTTACCCCATGGAGGTATGTATTATTATAAAATTTTAACTTTTGAAGGCATGCTTTTAGTGCAAATTACAACTTCTCGCAAGTGAATCACAGATTAGTATTTTATAAAAGAAATAGCTTTATTGCTATAGGATTTGCAGTTTATATCAAATGTCAGTCTCAGTGTATATTTTTCTGTCTACCACAGAGGTTGTACTGCAGATATATCAGGAAGAAATGGTTTGCTGGATTGCTTGATAGAATCATTACTCATTAAATAGGCAAATCAGATTGTGTATCCATTGAATTTAAGGTGCTCTGCTGGGTTCTGTACAGGATCCAGAGAAGGGTCAGACTGCGATTTTAATCATTTAACTGATGGTCTAGAAAGGGAGATAATTAAATTGATAAAGTAGTTTTTGCTAATGACCTAAAATAATGATGATCCAAACTAGAAAAATCAGTACTAGAAGACAGATCAGTACATAGTGCATATCAATATGTGAACACTCAAACATGAGAAAGTATTTCGGGGTAGGGATTTCATGAAGGATATGGGTAGCCAGGGTTACAGCTCAGTGGCACGGTGCCTGCTTGGCAAGCACAAGATCCTGAGTTCAATTCCTGGGACAAAAAATGAGAAAGATATGAATAAGGTATGTGAACTTGGCTTAGAATTTGGGACATGCAGGAGATTGTGGGGCTGGAGCAAAGAAATGGAGGCTTTAACGAAGTAGGCGTTTGGTTCTGGGCTGTATAGTTGCACAGGAGAAGGGCTGGGGCCTGATCAGAAAGGCTCTTGATGCTAATTTTAAGTGATGTGAAAAAAAAGAAGCAGCATTAAAGACTTTGGAGTCTACAGTGTCATCTGTTTTGTTTTGCTTTGCTTTTGTGGTGCTGGGGGCCTTGTGCACGCAAGGCAAGAGCTCCACCATTGAGCTACATCCCGAGCCCCGCAATATGACCTTGATAGTTTTTTTTAAAGAGAGGATACTAGAGAGATGGGAAGACAGGTACCAGTCAGAGAAGAGATAATAAGAGCTTGAAATATGATAGTAACTAGGGCAGATCAACTCCTTTTAGAGCTATGGTGAGAATGAACAACTTCAGATATGAAAAGCAAAGGGCAAAGAAGAGAATGAAGTCTTATCTGGGTAATGCGCCTGAGAGTCAGAGCCTTAATAGAGGTGCAGTAGAGAGGAAGGGAGCTAGGCTTAGTGGTGGTGCATTCAGGGTGGCATGAGTTCACTTTTAGCTGTTGGCGAGACCACCAAGTTAGGATTTTCAGTGGGCAGTTGCAAATGTGTTAGAGCCCTCAGATTTCAAGGGTTTGTGTTGTATCTGTAGAAGCTCAAACTATAAATAAAAGGTAAATAAAAGATAGGTAATAGGCAATAGGAAGCTAGACCTTTTGCAGCTCTGAGTGAGATCAAGAGATGGAGAGGAAGAGAGAGAAGGGCAAGCAGCTGAGAAAAAGGAATTAAGATGCCTTGTATACAAGAAGAATGCAGACATCACGTACTGCAGATATGTACCAATAGAAACTGCAGTGGCAAAGAATGACCCAAATAAGAATAGTAAAGAAAGGCATATGGGAGCCTTTGTGGTGGTGTGTGCCTGTAATCCCAGCAGGCGGGTTGTGGCGAGTTTGAGACTAGTCTGGGCTACAAAGTGAGCTTATGGCCAGCCTGAACTGCATAGCGAGACCCTGTGTCAGACCAAAAAAAAAAAAAAAAAAAAAAAAAAGGAAAATGTACTGTTTTGTTTCTTTTTAGTGACGAGAAGACAGTTTTTAAGATCTTAATTTAGAAAGAAGAGGAAAAACATGCTAGTGAAACAAGCATAATGATTAAGGTTGGGGAAAAGGGCACTGCCTCGGAGAGGGTAGGGGATTTGTAATGCTGCAGTTATCTGAACTACCTGCTTCTGAGAGGCCCACAAAACAGAAAGCTTCCTGCTACAGGCAGGGCAGCCCCGTCTTGTCACCCAGTTTCCTTCATCAGGATGAGTTTGCGATGGCTGTTTGGGACAGCCAGTTCTGCAAGCAAGAGTTCCCTTAAGTTACTAAACATTAGGACAATGAGGAGCGCGATTCCTATCAGAATTACATTGGACATGAGAATGTGGAGCAGATAGAGCTCGCTGGGTCCAACTGTTGTCCTCATAGTTTCTGTGAAGTTACTACGTCATTAGCATAGATTAAGTCCAAGTCGTACCAAGATACAGTTTACAGGCTTTACTAGAATAGTTCCCAGTTGCACATTTTGAGCATGTATATGTGCTTTTCTGACATTGGTTCTTCACTTTCACATGACCATGTACTTTTTTGAACTGGTGTTTTGTCTATATTTATTTTGTAGCAATAGTACTATCTTAAATTAATTTGTTTCAGTACACACATGACCTTGTATGATAAAGACGTTTGAGCAGATGTATCCATCAAGGACACACTGATTGTTGGAATACTTTTAAAAATTTAGTACTCCATCAATTGTTGGTCAGTAAGTTATAGTTATGCTTTATGGTGCTAGAGTTTGAAGGTAGGACCTCATGCAAGTCAGGCAAGAACTCTACTGTGAGCTACACGCCCAGCCTTCATTATAGTTATTACTATTATTTTTTTTCTGTATTTAGGACAGGGTCTACAGGGTCTCATTACATAGATCAGACTCATAGTGATTTTCCTGTTTTCAGTCTCTCAAGTGCTGGGATTACAGGCACGTGCCACCACGCCCCGTCTCCATTGCCGTTTCAGTGTGCCTCACTGGTGGGGCTGGCATGGCACGCAGGGATTGAACCCTGGCCACTGCGCTCTGCCTAAGCAGGCGCTTTAGTCCACTGAACTATCAGGCCTTCCCTTCTCATTATAATTATATTTATGGTTGCTTTATCTTTTCATTCCAGTAAAAATTTGTAAATATTATAATATAATAGACCCCACTAGATTGCTGGATGAGTTGGTTGAATCTAATCTATGCATATTTCTTATGCTCTTTTACATGTAGGTAATAAAGACCAGACTTATTGTAGCTAAAGCTGGAGAATATTCTGGGGTTTTTGATTGTATCAAGAAACTTCTGAAGCAAGGGGGTGTGCAAGCCTTTTTCAAAGGTTATATTCCTAACTTGCTGGGCATCATACCTTACGCAGGCTTAGACCTTGCAGTTTATGAGGTGAGTTCACTCCAAAATATGACAGTGTGTGTTAGATTTGAAGATAGGTACGATGGCTTTTTATTCTAAAACAAATGATTTTGCATGAAATAGCTTCTGACCAGGAAGTGAAGTCAGTGTTTTAATTTGACCTTTTATTTTATGTTAGACTCTGATATTCTAATAATTTTGATTTTTTTTTTTTTTTGTAAATCGATTTTTTGGTGATAACATGTCTAAATTCTGATATAATAGAGGTTTTTTTTTTTTTTTTTTTTTGTACGGGGGATCAAACTC
>NW_004524660.1:3305238-3313409 GCF_000260255.1 Octodon degus
TATATATGCATATTTTCTTTTTGCTTTTCCCTTCATTCTTTTCTCCAATCCCTCATCCTAGTTTCTTTCTGAAGTTTCTTCCCATTTTATAATGCCTAATGTAATTTTGGATCTTAGTTACTCTTTCAGCTTTTCACACTTGGGAGGTAATACAATCTTTGCACATGTGTGTCTGGTTTATTTCACTTATGAATATGGTCTCAAGTTGCATCCATTTACCTATAAAAGTCTCCACTTTGTCCTTTATGGCTGAGTGATACTCCATTATAGAAAAAGATTCCTTGGCTGTTGGGCATTTGGGCTGTGCCCAACATCTAGCTATTACGGATTGTGTTGCTATAAACATGGGCGGACGTATGTCACTGTGGCATGATGTTTTTAATTCTTCTGGGAAGATATCCAGAAGAGGAATAGCTGAATCCAACGGGCCCTCCAATCCTGGTTTCCTGAGGAATCTCCACACTGATTTCCACAGTAGTTGCAGCATTCTGCACTCCCACCAATGGAGAAGGGTTTCTTCTCCCCCACAGCTCCACCAGCATTTATTACTGGTTGATTTCTTGATAATAGCTATTCTTTCTGGAGTGAAATAGAATCGCAATGTTTTAATTTACGACTCTTGAATGACTAGTGGCATTGAACATTTTTTTCATGTATTTGTTTGCTGTTTGCATTTCATCATCTGTGAGTGTGTGTTCATCTTAGGTGCCTATTTTGGGCTTGATCTTTAAATTTGGAAGGTCTGATTTTTTGATTTCTTTATATGTGCTTAATAGTAATCCTTTGTCTGAGGAACAGCTGGAAAGCATTTTCTCCCATACTGTACATGGCCTTTTCACATTCACTTTGTTAGTGGTTTCACTTGCTGTGCAAAAGCTTTTTAATAAGATGAAATCCCAGTTGTTGATTCTTTGTGATAGTTCCTGTGCGATTGGGGTCATATTCATAAAGTCTTTGTTATACCAGTGCCTCCAATAGTTGTATCTATTTTATCTCCCAGCAGATTTAATGATTCTATTTAAATACTTAGATCTTTGATCAATTTTGAATTTAGTTTGGTGCATGGTAAAAGATGTGGCCCAATATTAATCTTTGGTATGTGGTAAGCCAGTTTTTCCAGCACCATTTGTTAAAGAGGCTATCTTTTTTTTGAGTGAATGTGTTTGGCATATTTGTGAAAGAAGGTGGCTGAGTAAGTCTGGAGTTGTTTCTGCATCTTCTAGTCTGTTTCATTAGTCTTTCGGTTTGCTTTTTTTTTGGGGGGGGGCTGGTGCCACACTGTTTTTATCACCATAGCTTTATAGTATAATTTCAAGTAAGGGATTGTGATGCTTCCTCCCTTGTCATTGTTGCCCAGAATTCCCTTTGGTATTGTAGATCTTGTCTGGTGCAAAATTATTGTTTTTCTAATTCTGTAAAATATGCAATTAGAATTTTGTTTTACATGTATTTAGTACAGGGTCTGCAGGGTCTCACTGTGTAGATTAGACTCATAGCGATCCTCCTGTTTTCAGCCTCCCAAGTGCTGAGATTACAGCATGCACGACCATGCCTCGTCTCAATCACCATCTCAGTGAACCCTGGGGGCGGGGCTGGCACAGCTTGTGGTGCCAGGGATTGAACCCCTGTCACTGCACTCTGTTTAAGCAGGCACTTCAGTCTGCTGAGCTATTTGGCTGGCCCTCAGTTAAAATTTTGGTTGAAATTACATCTCTATAACAGTTTTGGAAGTATGCTAATTTTTACTATATTAGTTCTTCCTACCCAAAAGCAAGGGATATTTTTCTTTTTTCAATATTCACTTCAAACTCATTTTAAGGAGTTCTATAATTTTTAATATTTTTTTCTAATGCAATACTGTGTATTAAACTTAGAACCTTGCGTTTGCCAGGCAGGCACTTAACCTGCTGAGCTATATCCCCAGTCTCCAAGTTCTGTAGCTTTTAATGTAGAGGTCTTTTACATACTTTGTAGATTGATTCCTAGGTATTTCTTTTTTTTCTTTTTGGATGCTATTGTGAAAGGTGTTATTTCCCTAATTTTTCTCTCAGTGAGTTTGCTATTCACATACAGAAAGGCTATTGATTTTTTTTTTTTTTTTGCTCGGAATGCCTTCAAGGCATGACTGGCTGGCTTGTGTTGTGGGGATCCAACCACAGCAACCTGAGCCTGACTGCTTTGTTGAAGCAGCCAGTTAAAGAACTGAGCTAAGGGGCAGGCCCCCATGGCAGAAGTGTTTTTTTTTTTTTTTTTTTGGCTATTGATTTTTGAGTGTTGACTTTGTATTCAGCTATGCTAATGAAATTGTTTATTAAATCTAGCAGTTTTTTTAGTGGAGTTTTTTGGATTTTTTTTGTGTAGAGTATCATGTCATCTGCAAATAGTGGTAACTTAACTTCTTCCTTTCTTATCATTATTCCTTTTATTTCTTTCTTTTGTCTAATTGCTCTGATTAAAGTTTACAGGAAGGACTATATTGAATAAGAGAAGAGACAGTGGACATCCTTATCTTGTTCTTGATTTTAGGGTTTTTTTTTTTGTTTGTTTGCTTGTTTGTTTTGTGGCTGGCTCCGAATGCCTTTGGCAGGTTTGGCTGGCTGGAGTTGTGGGGATCAAACCAGAGCAACCTGAGGCTGACTGCTTTGTTGAAGCAGCCACTTAAACAACTGAGCTAAGGGGCAGGCCCCTTGTTCTTGATTTTAGAGAGAAAGCGTTCAGTTTTTTTCCATCTAGTATGATGTTGGCTACTGGTTTGTAATAGATGACTTTTATCAGATTGAGATAAAGACCATCTATTCCATGTTCTCTAGGTGATCGTATGATTTTTTGTCCTCAACTACTAATACAGTGTATTACATTCATAGGTTTACATATACTGACTATCCCTGCATCCTTGGGATGAATCTCACCTGGTCATGGCATAAAATTTTCTTGATAATGTGCTACATTTTGTTTGAAAGTATTTTAATGAGGATTTTTGTGTCCATATTCATTAGGGAGCTTAGCCTGTAGTTCTCTCTCTTAGTTGGGTCCTTCTCTTGTTTTGGTATCAGAGTAATGCTTACTTCCAAGAATAAATTTGGGAGTATTGCTTTTGATTCAGTTTCATTAAAGAGTTTGAGAAGTGGTAGTATTAGATCTTCTCCAAATTTCTTGTGAAATTCAGCAGTGAATCCTTCATGGCCTGGGCTTTTTTATTGGTGGTAGGTTTTTACTTACATCATCATTTGATTGATTGATATTGGTTTATTTAGGATTTCTATATCTTCTTGATTCAGTTTTAGTAATTTGTATGTATCCAGGAATCTGTCCATTTCTTCTGTGTTTGCTTAGGCATGTTCACTGACTAGTATGTGGTCTGTTTTGGAGAACATCATGTGTTGAGCTGAGAAGAATGTGTGTTCTGATGTTGTGTCATGGAGCACATACAGACATCTAAGTGCATTTGTTCTAAAGTTTGGTTCAGTTCTGTTATTTCATTGCTTATTTTTTTGCCTAGTTGATCTGTCTTTTTGTGACACTGGGATATTGAGATCCCCCAGTACAATTGTATTAGTGCTTATTTGGTTTTTCATGTCCATTAATATTTGTTTTATATAGTGCACTGGAATTTGTTGCATATATACTTATGATTGTTACCTTTTTCTTTTGGATCATTTCTTTTACTAGGCTGTAGTGACTTTCTTTATTTCTCTGAATCAGTCTTAGCATGAAATTTACTTTGTCTGCAAATAGAATAACTACCCTGTTTTTTTCCCCTTGTGTTTCTGTCCCATGGAGTATTGTTTTTTATTCTTTGACTTTCAGCTATGCTTTTCTAAAAGTTGTTTCTTGTATGCAGAATATTGTTGGATCTTGTTTCTTGATCCATTGTGCCTGCCTGTGTCTTTTAATTGGTGAATTGAGACCATTAATATCGATGGTTGTAACCGATTTGTATTGACTTATCCTTGTCATGTTACTTTCCTGTTGTTGGTTCCCCCTCTTTTTTCCCCTCCCTCTGTTTCGTTGTTTGCTTTACCTGGTGGATTCCTTCTGTTGAAGTTCATGGAGTTATAGTCCTTGTTACTCTTTCTAGAATGTCCTTCAAAACATTTTGGTGTGCTGGTTTGGTGGTGATAAATTTCCTCAGATGTTCTTTGTCATGGAACTGTCTTATTTCTCTGTCAGTTTTGATAGATAGTTTTGCAGGGTACATCAATCTGAGTTGAAGATTATTTGAAATACTTCACTGCAAACTCTGCTTGACTTGTGGGTTTGTGCTGAGAAATAAGCTGAGATTCTGATGGACTTTCTTTTATAGGTGATTTGTTTCTTTTCCCTAACAGCTTTTAAGATTCTGTTGTTGAGTTGAATTTCTGGAATCTTGACTATGATATGCCTGGATGTATATATTTTTTGATTGTGGTTAATTGGAGTTCTATATACATCACTTAACTAGTATGTCAAATTCTTTTTCCCTACCAGGGAAGCTTTCTGCTATGATAGCTGATATCTGTGAACAGTTCTTTAAAAAAATATTTGTGCTATTTCTTGCTTTTTTCATTGACTCCAATCAATCCTTCCCCCCACCCCCCCCACCCCCGTATTTAGGACAGGATCTACAGGGTCTATAGGGTCTCACTAACATAGATTGGACTCATAGTGATTCTCCTGTTTTTAACCTCCCAAGTGCTGGGATTACAGGCGCATGCCACCATGTCCAGTCTCAGTTGCCACTCAGTGTACCCTGGGGGTGGGGCTGGTAGGCATGCCGGGCATCGAACCTTGGTTCTGGGCTCTGCATAAACAGGCGGTTTAGTCCATTGAGCTATTAGGCCAACCCTGACTCCAGTTAATCCTAAAGTAGTCTTCTTTGCCTCAGTCCAGCTGCTGGGCTGATTTCTCATGGTCCTTTGCTATTTTAAGGAATCTTTTTTCATGATCATTAACCACAAGCCTGTCTTATGCATCTGAGATCTTGTCCTCACATTGGCTTAATCTGCTGCAGATACTTTCAATAGAATTTTTAGTCTTCTGGATATCTGAATCTGATTTATGGCAGATTCATTTCGTTCCTGTGCCGAGCATTCATGGCTTCCATAATTTTCTTAAGCTCCTCTATTATTATAATATTATTATTATTATTATTATTATTATTATTATTTGCTTTGTTTCTATTTGGTCTAGAATCACTAAGTGTGGTTTTCATAGGGATATCATCTCTGCAGTGATCTGAGAAATGATTTTTTCTGATTTGATTTTCTCTAAGGTCTCATTCACTTGCTGTGTTGTTTTCGCTTCAGAGAGGCCAGGAGGGTGGCTTTTGGATTGTCCCGCCATGTTGCCCCCTATGTTTGCCTTTGGTGAGCTGGACGTCTGAGGTTGCATCTTGTTTAAGTGTCTTCTCACTTTCTTTTTCTTTCTTTTCTTTTTTCGTTTAACTCCTGGGTGATGTTTATAAATTGCCTATAGTAGGATGCATTGTTTCTAGTGTTTAGAGCCCTTAGGAAATGTCTGCTTCTCTAAGTTATCTTCCAGGTGTAGCTGGTTTTTGTGTCTTGCGTCTGTGGCAAGATCCTATGTCTTCAATTTGTTGGGGATGTGAATGCCCCTGTACTAACACTGCATTCTCTGTAACCATGCATAGTACTTAATTTGTTCCTCTCTTCTCCGTCAGCTTTTGAAGAGTTATTGGCTGGAACATTATGCAGAAAACTCTGTAAACCCTGGGATAATGATTTTGCTGGCCTGTAGTACATTGTCTCATACTTGCGGGCAGTTAGCAAGCTTCCCCTTGAACCTTATTAGAACTCGCATGCAGGCTGCAGGTGAGTTGTTGTTTTTTAATGAAGTGATAAGTTTAGAAGTATGTTTTAAGTGTACATTAATGATTTCTATACAATTGATAAATGAATCAAAATAAGTTCTGATTTAAAGGATGAAACTTGAGTTTATTATTTTATTGACTAGAGCTTTTTGAGAATTACAGATTTTATTTCTTAAGTTCTATTGGGACCTCTCCACATTTTCTTCAGTTACCGATTATCTTTTTAAGGAGTCCTTAATTTGGAAGTAACATGCAGAACTATATGGGAAAGGTTTTGCTTTCTTCAAATTGAATCAACAGTTACTTAACATGAATAGACAGTTTTTCCTTGGTTCTGCTATCATTGTCGTATTCCACATCAAGAGCTTAATATACTTGTAGAACTCAGTTATTCTGTATTTCATTGTACTTGGGGAGGGGATATTAGGCAGTAGGGACAATATCTGTTTTTTTCCTCTCTGAGTAAAATGTTAGGGATTTAGATTTCAAGAAAATACCTTCAAGCTAGGTGTGGTGGTGCGCACCTGTAACCCCTGTGCTCAGGGGGCTGAGGCAGGAGGATTGGCATGAATTCGAGGCCAACCAAGGCTACATAGTGGGTTCAAGGCCAGCCTGGACTATATGGAAGGACCCTGTATCAAAAGAAAATACCTTTATCACTTCAAAGAAAGGAAAAACCTCACATAATCCTATTTTTTTTTTCCTGAGGGATGTAAGGAGTCATGAGGTAGGTGATGTTCTTTTACATCTTATTTAACTGTATTGAAATTAAAGTGGAGAAGTTCTGTATCCATCCTACTGCCCATCCATTTTTCTTTAAACTATTTCATAATGAATTTGAAATGTCACTTTGATGTCTCTTATGAAAAACTTCTAAGTTGTTTAATAAAACTCTGCAATGATGGAAATATTTTCTATCTCTACTGTCTAATACAGTAGGCACTAGTCATATGTAGCTATCAAATGTTACCAATTTATTGGAGGAGCCCAAATGTTAGTTTACCTTTAATTAAATTTAAGTAGTCATATATGTCTAGTAGCTATCATATTAAACTGCACAGGACTGTTTTATATGTAGGGATATACTCTGAAGGAATTTTAGTTTCTATAAATTCTCATTTTCATTGGACTGATTTAGTGTGTAAATATTAAATACTGAACTGTACTGATTTTTTTTTAAATTATAGGCCTGGTCAAAAAAGAAAAAATATCTATGCTTCAACTCATTCAAGAAATATACAACAAAGAAGGAAAAAAAGGATTTTTCAGGGGAATCACTCCTAACATCATAAAGGTGCTTCCTGCAGTAGGCGTTGGCTGTGTGGCTTATGAGAAAGTCAAGCCATATTTTGGATTAACCTAGACGTGAAATATCAAATTGTTATCCTTGCCATAATCACTCAATTATAATTCCTAGATTATAAGGATTACCTTGTCCTAAGGGAAGTATCAAGGGATTATTAAAATATTGTCTCTTTATTATATTTATTATAAAATATGTAAATTAAATAATCATTTTGGCAAAGTTCTTAAAGTAATTTTAAGTCTTTAATATCTACAGAATTCTTTTTCTTGCTACTTTTTGTTAAATCCTAATTTAAAACTTGTTTCTGATTGGATTTAAATATACTATAGAGTAACATTATAAAACACTTGACCAGTTATAGTAGTTCATGTTGGTTTTTCGAAACAGTATTTAAAAAACCTCTTGATTTTTGAGACAGGGTCTCGCTCCCTAGTTCAGGCTGGCCTTAAACTCATGGTGATCCTCCTGCCTCAGCTTGTGCTAGGATTATAGCCATGTGCCACCATGCCCAGCTAAAACCTTTTTAAAGCTGGGTTTGAAAATGTTTTAAATGTTAAAAGAAAAATCAATACATTAAAAAACTGATGTTATAGTCAGTCATTGGGTTTGTTTTAAGCAAAATGGAAAGCTAGTTTCATATCCCTTTCTATCATGTTGTGTGGGTGGAATCATGATTATGTTTAAAAAAATTCCTGAGAATTTTTATTTCTAAATATAAGCATTATTCATGTTGGTTCTTAGTCTTTTTAGCTTGTATAAAAAAGTTGACATTGAGGAAAAGTCAACATTGGACAGATTTTCTTTTATCTTTCAGTTGAAACACTGGGAAGAAGAGTTACTAGAGTTCAGTTCATTATTTCCTATTTGTTAAAGCAATCTTTACTTAAACTTTAAGAGTTGATTGAATTAGTTCTTCAGCATGCTAAGCATTCACTCCTAATGCTTATTAAAAATACTGCACATGGGCCAGGAAGATAGCTCAGTAGAATAAGTGCTTGCCTGGCAAGCACAAGGTCCTGGGTTCAATCCCTGGTACCGCAAAAAAAAAAAAAAAAA
>NW_004524660.1:3313509-3314490 GCF_000260255.1 Octodon degus
GAAAGAAAAGAAAAAAAAAATACTGCACAATCTCTGTTGAAATTATGAAGTTTGGCGCTGCTGACAGACTGCAAATGAAGAGCTGCCATGCAGGCTGCCTGGAACTCAGGTTTTGGAAAATTACCTTACTCATCTAAGAATTTGACGTCATCAGTTTTTTAAAAATTAATTTCTGGAAGCTGCGTTAACAAAAATTATAAGTCTGAGATGAAAATCACACTGGAAAGTCACAAATCTAGAGTAGGGCTTACTTCATAAGCCGAGACACTTGCATCTTTTTTCCAGTGCACATGGTTCCCCAGCATCAGTACACCCAGGAAACCAATTAAGTAGCGAGGAGATTAATGTGAAATCAGAACAAAGACAGAAAAAATTTTTTGAGGGATTTTTTTGTTTGTTTTTCTGTTTTTTTGCTAAAGACCATCCCAATTAAGGTGAGAAGAGTTGGGAATTTTGTATGTAAGAGAGGCTGAGGCCTGCGATGGGAAAGTGAGAGTTGTGCTACTTGACCTAAACAAAGCCACAAACACTAGAAGCAAGGCTGTGAAAAGTGGGGTCTAAGGAATTTTGATGATGGTTGACTTGTGATGTTCAGATTTTATTTATTTTATTTTGTTTTTTTACACAATACTTTGAGTCTTTATTAGGAGGGTACAGCCATCAGACCAACATCCAGCCGTCAAGATACAACTTTATTTCCCACCCAAGTTAATAATACATTTTATTTTAAATGTAACATTGAGTCACTATACCAAGAATTAAAGTACTACAGTTCTGATTTCACACTTTGAATATCAAAAATGCAATCATTTCTACAAAGAAAGTATGGTGAATTAACTACACAGGAAAAAGATGTTTAAGCCATTTCCTTTTTATTTTTTTTTAAGGTTTTAATTTTATTTATTTATTTATTTTTGTGTGTGGCCAGCTCAGCCCACCAGGGGGCGGGGCTGGCTGGCATGTGGTGCTGGGGGATTGAAC
>NW_004524660.1:3314590-3315705 GCF_000260255.1 Octodon degus
GGCTGTGACTCATCCAGATGGCTGATGCTGACAGAAGATCTACAAGGTGCTGTACATGGTTTCAGGGTAAATCCTAAGGGGATTTGACTGACCTTGTCAGATACAAAGTTAAAGTTTTATATGGGTCTTGCTTCAACTTGGTCTTAACCATTCAGCAGAAAAGTATAATCATGAGGTATAAAAAGTAGTGCTGTATTAATATGCTGAACTGTAAAAGGCTCAAATCAACAACTTCTGACAATTCCCAGTTCTGCTGATAACCTCCTCCTATTATGGACTATTGCACTATATTGGGTTATTTTGCTGAATTCACATGCCTACAGTATTTTAACTGGCATCAAGTATGAAAAGATTTTAAGGAATTCTAATACAGTCTCTCTAACAGCAATGGAACACCCATCTCTGATAAAACAAAACAAAAAACGGACATAAATAAAGGACCATTTTGTAGTGAAGAAAAATATATGTATATACAAAGTAGCATAGATATATAGCTACTTTCTCTTAGTTCAATGAGAAGAAAGGTTTTTACTAAAATTGTTTAGACAAGATATCACATCTGTATCTTGTCCTCTGAATAACTATGAAAACAATAATACGCAATGTATTAATTATTGTAACTGTCCTACTAATCTGTTTTTTTCACTTTATTTTTTATTTATTTTTTTGACAACTCATACAGAATTTTACTTAACAAAGTAATATGAATTTCACAGTATTTGTTGTAATACATGGTATTGTCTTACAACCAGCTATTCATATTACCAGATATATACACATAAAATTGGAAGAAGAAAAAAACTGGAGCAGTGTATAAGAAATTAAGAAAAGAAGAAGTACAAACAGTTGAAAAAAGGAGACAAAGCTAATTAGAGCATTGACTGCTTCTTTCCGTTTCCATTTTTAAAAAATTATTTATTTTTTTGTCCTGTCAGAGATGAATAGTCTATTGGCATCTAAATACTATAAGTGTTTGAATTCAACTAAACATCTAACACTGCCTAGCAGTCTACAATATTAGTGGGTTATCCTCAGAAGTTATTGACTTGAGCCTTTTACAGCTCATCGTATTAATATGGATTTACTTTATATACCTCATTTTTATACTTTTCTAC
>NW_004524660.1:3326785-3342146 GCF_000260255.1 Octodon degus
GCGGTCCCTGTGCTTTGCTAAGCTTGTTCTAAGTAGGTGCTTTAGGCCACTGAGCCATCTCACCAGCCCACCATTTCCTTTTTAATATGATACAGTAAATACACATGTATTTAAAATTTTGTCTATAGAAACCACACTTCATAAGGTTATTGTTCATTTAAAATAGTAAAAATAAATAAGATAGTACAAAATGTTTACAAAAACATTTAAATTTCAAAGTTGGTTATAAAACAGTATTTGCAAGATTGACCTATATAATCTGTAATCCCAGCACTCAGGAGCCTGCAGTTCAAGGTCAGCCCAAACTAGGCTGATATCTCAACCTCAAAAGATGAACTATAGGGCCGGGGAGATGGCTCAATAGGATAAGCGCTTGACTGGCAAACTCAAGGATCTGAGTTCAATCCCCAGTTCCGTAAAAAAAAAAAAAAAAAAAAAAAGGATGAACTATATAAATCAGTGAGTATCTTGCCAAAAGAGATGGTAAGCTATAAATATGAACTATATCACAGTGTTAAAAACGGCATGGCGCTCTACAGGAAAATCAGTAAAGGCAAGTCTTTTGGGGAGGGGATTCTTAGCATTACAAATTTAAAGTGTAAATTGAAACATGAATTCAAAAGAAAATAAATTTAAACCTCTTGTTGCTGCATGATTACCTATGTTGTAAAAATGATGTACTACTTGGGTATGTGTACATCAAAACCAAAAGTTACTTTTTACTTTTTTCTTTATTGACAACTTGCGCTGTGTGTTTAGTGTCAGCTCCCAGAGGGCATTCTTCACAAACTTGAGGCTGCGCCTCTCTCCAGGTTGTCAGCCCTTTTCTTGTCTGTTATTTCCTTGACTCGGCTCATGTATACTCTGGTTCTTTCCAATTCCTGCTTTACTGGGTGCTCCTTTGGATCGACTCCTTGAGTTGCCAAATAGCCCCCAAACATTGAATTTAATGTGTTTGCAGAAACTAAATCCACTTCAGCCTGTTCAAGTGGGTCTAACTTCTGCAACAACTCAATTCTTGAAACAGACATCATGGTCTTCAGCATCTTGTCCACAGCTCCTATGGAATTCTCAGATGTTGACAAATACTCCTGCATTTCTACAGCATAGTCTGTTAATTTCTTCGCTTCCCATTATGACCAACTCACCACCTTCAATTCCTGGCTCCTGAAAAACGTGATGGTCAGATTTTAGATACACCCCAGTGAGATGAAATAACTTGAGCAGCAGTGTGAAAATGGGGAGTTGGTGGGACATAGGGAGCTTGTAAGACGCCTGGTCACTTAGAATGTGTATGCATAGGAGATACAGTAAAATGTGAGAGGTCGTTGCTACAGTTTGCGTGAGATCTTGTGGGTTGGGATTCTAGATTGGGGATGTGGAAGGTAACCGAGTCTTCGGGAGGGGAGGCCTCCTGGAGGATAATCGGCTCGCTGAGGGTGCTGCCCGCAGAGGGGTTCATGCTGGTCTCCCAAAAGCAAGCTCTTATTAAGAAAAAGAAAAGTAAGAGTAAGAAGAGCCCCTGTCTGTTCTCCAGCTTTCTCTGTGGCCTTGTGATCTCTCCATGCACTCTGACATTGTTATGCTGTCTGTCGTAATACTCTCACCAGAGGACAAATGGATGAGACCACTCAGTCTTAGACTTTAAGCTCCAAAACTGTGAACTAAATAAATTCTCTTAATTATAAAGTATCCAGACTTAGCTATTCTGTTACAGCAATGGAAATGGATAGTTCCATGACAAGAGTTCTGAAATGTATATACTAATGACCTGCTCTTGTGTAAGAAGATAAATTTGGCAACAGAACAAAGTAATTGCAAGAGGAAATAGCAGAGCCAGGGAAATGAATTAGGATGTTGCTATGATAGATTTAGTTATAAAATGATGGCTATAAGTAAGGGCTTCTCTTTAGAGTAGACAGACCTCTAGGCTGTTATATTATTGTTCAGAAGTAAAGTCCAATTTGTCTTTTTTAGAATTAGAAAGTTAAATTTTTATTGAATACTTGCAATATTGGGTCAGCCAGATAGCTCAGTGGACTAAAGCGCCTGCCTAGGCAGAATGCAGCAGCTGGGGTTCAGTCCCTGGCCTGCCATGCCAGCCCGACCCCCAGGGCATGCTGAGACATGGATGGAAACTGGGCGCAGTGGCGCATGCCTGTAAGTCCAGTGCTTGGGAGGCTGAAAACAGGAGAATCACTAGAAGTCCGGTCTACATAGTGAGACCTTGTAGACCCTGTCCTAAATCCATAACAAATAAATAAATACTATATACCAGGCAGTCTTTCAGTGTACCTCGAAAGGCTTGTTTAATTCTAATAGTTGTACCAGAAGTTTGAGATAACACTGATTTTCAAAGGAGGAAACTAAATTTAAAGGGGTAAGCCTTGAAGAGATCTCCCAGTGCTTCCCCTCCCCCCCATTATGCTCATCTCTCACCTTGGGGACCTTCATGTCCTTTAAGGCCAACTTTCAGCATGGCCTTGGCTGTGGCCTGGGAACTTTACAAAAATTCTCTGGTGATTTAGCCCATTGTCCTTGGAGTTCAGCCTCTCAGTTCTCCTAGGTTGAGTCTAAACCTGACTGTTACTCTTCCTGCTTGTTTAACCTGAGAATGACTAAGGTCCAACCTTTTGTGAAATGTCACTAAGGAGCTTGGGATGTAGGTCAGTTGTAGGGTGTGTGCTCTGTGTGCATGAGGCCCTGGGTTTGAGTGTCAGCACTGAAAAAGGTCATCTTATAACTTGTACATTGAAACTTGAGATTTGGAATGAATCGTGAAGACGTGCGAGAGATCCTGCCGAAACACCATAGAAAACCCCAAATAGACCATGTTACAAGGTCTGTGTCGTCGGCCGTCTAACTGCACACAGAGACGCCCTTCAGCCTCTGTTTTTTGAAATCCGTCAGAGCTTAATGGTCAGCCTCTCACAGCTCCCCTTGGGGCCTGTGCTACACGCTGATCAGATTCTGTCTTATGTTTCCGGAGGGTTAGTAGCACGGTAAAGGATATTACCTAGGAAATATAATGAAAGAGTGGACTAGAAAACTGAGTAAGGTAACAGAAAAGCTGACCAAAGGTAAAGACTGACTGTATTCTTCCATTTTTTCATTCATTTTCCACCAACAAAACTGAATTTGAATTATCAACCATATTGACTTGGATAAATTACTTATTCTCTGAGTCTTTCTACATTGTAAAATGGTGGTGACATTTTATATAAATTGAGAGAACAAGAGAAGCAGTGCTGTGCTTCAGGTCATGGGTGGAATGCACAAGTATGATCTTCCCTGGTGTCCTGGTGTCTAGCAGGACGGAGCCAGGCGTCATCTGGGCTGCAGCAGGGCAGATCTCAGGTTCTAATTCATGATCACCTGGCCAAATGATTACTCAGGTCTAGTGTTTATGTTTTTTGCTTTCTTCAAAATTATTTCTACTTTTGGTATAGTAAAATTATTTCTACTTTTGGTATAGTAAAAGTAGAAATAGTGACATTGTTTCTCTCTCTTTTTTTTTTCTACTGTAAGGTAGACAGCAGTCAGTCTGGACTGTGAACCTAAAAATGTTTCAAAGGCTGAGAGCAATAAGTGGTATTGTTTGTGTGGATTGATTTACCAATACCTGAAATAAAGTCCAATTTGTCTTTTAAACCTAAATATACCTAAGTTTTTAGTCCAATTATAATGAACCTGTCTTATTTTAACTCCATTAATGGTAAACTAAAAGGTACAGGTAGTTGTAATTTACTGAAGCCATACTAGGTTTCTCCTTTAATTATCTCAGTTTATATAAAACATGTCACCATTTTACAACGTAACCGACTCAGAATTTGTCCGGGTCCATTCAGTTGCTAGTTCAAGTGCAGCTCTGCTAATGGCAGGTTATTGCTGCTTCCACAGTAGTGCAAGTCTTGACTGACCACCTCACTCAGTGGAAAACAACGCTCCACTGAGACAGAATGAGCTTAGGCAGCTTATTTTTCTCCTACTTCATCCAACACAGTATCCCAGGTTGAGAGTCGAGGAAAAGCTGGCGTCTGAAGGCTGCCTTTGGGGGTGAGTGATGCTGTGGCACGGGCTGCAGTGGTGAAGGCTTCGTCTCCAGTGCGTCTGTATTTGGAGGTAGGGCTTTGGGGAAGTAATTAGGGTCATAACATTGCTGGAGTTCGGACTCAGAAGGACAGAGTTGGTGACCTTGTAAGAGAAGAGACACCTGCCTTTCTCTCTGCCATGTGAGGAAACAGTAAGTAAGCAGTGGTCTATCCAAAGAGCTCAATGGATTAAAGCACCTGCTTTGTTAGATACAGGGGTTGGAGGTTTGATCCCCGGCCTGCCATGCTGGCCCCACCCCTAGGGCACACTGAGATGGCAATTGAGACTGGGCATGGGGGCACACGCCTATAATCCCAGCTCTTGGGAGGCTGAAAACAGGAGAATCACTACAAGTCCTATCTGTGTAGTGAGACCCTGTAGACCCTGCACTAAATACAAAAAAATAAAAATAAAAATAAAAATGCATAATGTCTGTGCATTAATAAAGAAAGCAGTGGTCTTTAAGTCAGGAAGACAGACATCACTAGGAATTCAAATGGCTGGCATCTTGGCATGGACTTGGAAGCCCTCCTAGTTATGAGAAAATAATTTTCCATTTTAGCTGCAGAGTGATAACTGCATCCCACGCTAATATCGGTGAAGACAGGAAGAACAGACAGTATTGACAGGGAAATCCAGAGGCTGACTAAAATGTCTTTGGCACTGGATGAGGGTCTCTGCTGAGTGTTGTTTCAAAAGTGAGTAGAATTCACGGATGTAGAATTGAATCACTGTTTGGGAGGCAGAAGGACCCAATGGGAAGACGTCGGGGTGGAGGCTGTCACTGGGGACCTTGAGTAGGCCTGCCCAGCAGTGAGGACAGTTCTCCCTCGTGAACACAGCCTCCCTCCTCCCACTTTTGGAGCACAGTAGACCCTTGAGTTATGACTGGAATAGTATGTTTACCTTAGGACCAAAGTCTTGAGTTATGACCTGAATGCAGGCTGCTTATACAGTTGTAGGCAGAGACTTAGAATGCCAGAAAAGTGCACGAAGCATGTGTCCCTCTGAGCCCACAGGTATGTTGTGGATGTGACTTTAGTCAGTGCTTTATATAATTGCTACAATTACTGCTATCAAAATGGCCCCTAAAAAAAGCTAGAAAAGAATCTAAGAAAGGAAGGAAAGGTAAAGAAAGCAATCGCAAACGAAAAGATAATTGGAGAAATGTGAGAGTGGCATTCGTGTAACTGATCTTGCTAATATATAGAACATGTTGAAATCCACCATCTCAACAATCTTAGAGAAGATTTTTGTAAGAAAGCTAGTGTTACTAAAGATGGCACTCAGATCAGTAAATCAGGACCAACAGTGTCAGATGAGGTAGAAAGGCACTACTAGTATGGATAAATGAGAGGCAGACAGCAGGTTACAATCTGAGACTATAATTTGTGAAAAAGCTCGGATTATAAATGCAGGTCTCATAAAGGATAACAGGTGGTAATGGTAAAACATTTCATGCCAGTAGGGGGTGGCTTCACATTTTTAAAGTGAGAACTCAGGTTCCTAGTCTAGGCATGGTGAAGAGCCAGGGCTGATAAAACTTATATACACCACTTCGAAAAGATGACAGAGAAATGGATTTTGCTCTCAAATTTTCGACTGTGATGAAACTGGCCTTTTCTGGAAGAAAATGCCCAGGAGAACATGCATAGGCTTGCGGCTAGGCAAGTTCTGTCTGTTAGAGGAACCCTCAGAAGGATCATCTGCACAGGAAGTTCTGCAACTTCTGGCTGAGCAACAGAAGGACAGCAAAGGAGCTTTCTGAAGAGGGGGCAGTATCAACAAGCAGTGCAGGCAGCAAGTTCTGAAATAAAGGAAATGCTGAGCAAATGGACAGGACTACAAAAAAGTGTAGAGCAGACCCATCCAGACAGAAAAAGCTGATCGTTGCATTCACTTGCATAATGACAATGTCGTGTCACACTACAGAACAGTGTTGAAGAAAAGACAGAAGCAGCCTTAGATCAGCTTTTAATTCTCAGAGGTTGAGACCTAGTGGGCCAGCAGCAGGTCCTAGTGGGCTACAGACTCCTAAGGAGACTTTAAAAGACACCAGAGAGCCAGATTCCTGATGTTCTTTGGAAGGGGGCTTTTCTTTTAAACAATAGCCACCTTCCATTTCATTCTCCTTTCCTAAAAGACAAAGATGTCCACTTGAATGAATTTTGCTATCTCTGGATGCTACTTTTTTTTTTCCCTCCAATACTGGGAATCAAACTCAGGACCTCACACTTGCCAGGCATGCGCTTATGCTGCTGAGCTGTCTCCCCAGCTTGAATGCTACTGTTGATATGGAGAAGACTGAGGAACACTTTGTTAATTTGCGTACTTTTAGATCTTCCTCAGAATCTAAAGAACCCACTTATGTGCTTGATGTACCAAAGGCTGTACAAGCAGAAAAGGGAAGGTTGGTTGCTGTTTTATGTTCTAATGGGCCAATAAAATATAAACATTAAATGTGCTACGAGAAGTTGGTGGACACCCTGGACTTCTTGATAGAATACAATTTGCAAATTTCTGTGACAGTGTGTATTCAGCAAGTATTGGTGGCACTGTAAAACACTGGGATGCTTGCTGAGCTGGTGAGAAGCCTGTTCAGCTGTTCAAGGGTGACCCTTTCAGTGTTTTGATTAGTTTTGATATCAACATGTCATTTGTGCTGGTACAGAAAGAGTTGATGATGATGCATTATTGGCATTTTGGGATGCAAGAATTAATTCAGAGGCTTTGTCCACTACTAGAGCCCCTCGTGGTGCCTACTGCGAGACACATGGTGATGAAATCACTCAAGCGTGTCCACCCCAGCTATCCCGACATGGTCGTCGCAGGTTCCCTCATGGCTGGATATTAGTGCGGATGATGAAGAGCGTGCACTGGTTGCAAAGTGTAACTCCACTTCCTCAGTGAGCTGCGTCAGCTGGTCTGGGAGAGAGTATAAGCAGATTTATTACATGACACATGATGAAGGATTCTGTGGGTGGGATCTCAATCATTTAGATACTGAGGAACCGGTTATGTGCTTGAACATCCAGAACATCAGAGAAATAATCAACATGAAAGAAGATAGTCTAGACTACTTGACTGGAGGTCCGTATCATGAAAAGCATGAAAAGATAGTCAGATTGTTTGAGGAACACACACAGGAAGGATTCACTTAATGACCTGTGGGAGGGCCGCTTGCCCCGCCCCCCAGCCTTGGGAGAGGGCGGGCTGCCTAGTCTGTTCTTTCTGTTGGGATGTGCGGGACTGCACTTAGCTGACTGCGGAGGTGTGGGGTGGGGGGTGGGGATGCTCGCTTGGTACTTCGGAAATCAGGAGTTCTAGCGAGCACCTTGAAAGAGAGCATGAACAGGGTACTCCAGGCGGCAGAAAGTACTTGGTGATAATAACAGCTCTTACAAAAGAAGGAAAAACCCGTGATATATATAGTGTTAGCTATTTACTTCAGAGGTTTTATAATCTGAAGTTTTCAGGTGTTCTCTGTCTGGTAGATGTGTTTAAAGCTTTAATGTTAAAAAACAAAATCAAGTTAACAGCAATAAAAATACCAAAACACGGGGCCGGGGAAATGGTTTAGTGGAATAAGCACTTCCGTAGCAAGCACAAGGGTCTGAGTTCAATCCCTGGTTCCGGGGGAAAAAAAAACAAAACAAAAACAAAAAAACAACCCCCAAAACCAAGCAGGGGTCAGGGAGATAGCTCAATGGCATAAGTACCTGCCTGGCAAGAGTAACGTCCTGAGTTTGATCCCCTATACCAACACCCCCCCCCCAAAAAAAAAAGACCCCAAGCTAGTTAGCTAACAGTACTGGGAAAATCTTGAAAATTGCTTAATTCAGGTCTGTATATAGTAGTCTAATTTGTTTGTCTGAGACAGGATCTCACTGACCTTGAACTCACCGTGTGGCCCAGACTGGCCTTGAGCTCAGCCATTCCCTGCCTCAGCCACCCGAGCGCTGGAATTATAGGTGTGCACCACCACCTAAAATTGGTGCGCCTATAATGCTCACCTTCTAAAATATTTTTAAAACCTTTAGCTGAGTATAAAAACCATTGGATTGGGGCTGGGGAGATAGCTCGGTGGTCTAAGCGCCTGCCTGGCAAGTGCAAGGACCTGGGTTCTATCCCCGGTACTGTGCAGATCTGGAACCCTGGCCAATGCTGGGCGTGGTGGCACATGCCTGTAATTCCAGTGCTGGGGAGGCTGAGACAGGGAGTCTGAACTGTGTAGCAAGACCCTGTGCCAAATAAGTAAAAGATGTTTTAAAAAGTTTTAAAAACCAGTGAATTGAAAGTAAAACTACAACCTCATTTTTTAAGTGTTCAGTTAGAAAATGTAAAGAAGTAGCTCTGATTAGGACTTTTAAAAGTAGAGTAAAATTTGGATTTTTTAAAATCCCTTATCTTCATTTTTATAGAATCAAATAAGACTGTTATGTTTATTTGAAGAGTTTATGCCTGATCAATACCCCTAACATTTATTTTGGAGTATTTAAGTGTAAACATTATAGTGAGTCTAGAGAGAATTAAATTTTCTTAGAAATAAAGTATAGGCATTTATAAAAGGAGAGAAATATATTTAGTAAGTATTTGCATCTATGGTTTAATATTATTTATTATTGATTAAATAGTAAACAAGTCTTGCAGATGAGGAAATTATATTGCTACATTTTGACACTTATAAAAGGACTATTTCGAGAAATCCTTTTAACAATGTTTTATGATAAAGCTTTCTTCCATAATTTGTTTATTGCTAATTTTGCCACTTAAAAATATTTCTGTAAAAAAAATCTTAATAAAATTAATATTTCTGGAAAAAAAGTCCTTGAATTCTGTGAGAAGAGTGAAATGGTTGAGAAATCAGGAATTTTACAGTATTATACTGTGTGAAATAAGCCAATTACAAAAAGAGAAATCCTGTAAGATTCACTTATGTGAGGCATCTAGAATAGTCAGATTCCTAAAGCAGGAGAGTAGAGTGGTAGTCAGCAGGGCTGGTGTGACGGAGGAAAGGGAGGTGCTGTTAGATGGGTGCAGTTTGGGTTTTTCAAAAGGAAGAGTTCTGGAGATCAAGTGAACAATAATAATGAATGTGTTAACGCTGTCAAAATGCGTGTTTAAGAATAGTTATGATGGTAAAATTTAGGGTATGTACATTTTGCTGCAATTAAAAAAAATTAAAAATAACTTTGATGCTCTGTTTTGCAGTCTAAAGTTACACTGTGTAGTTTGGGACTTAGGTTGGGGGTGCAGTCACCGACAAAGTGCTCAGAAGGATTGTAGAGGTCCGAAGCCGGTGTGCATCTTCCACAAGGCTGGTGAAAGGGAGCCTTGGGATTGTGGAAGACAAAGTAACTTCAATAGATAAATCTACTTTCTTCCACCGATTCATTCCTAAAATACTGGAGTGTACAGTACTAGAGTGTGTGCTGGAGTGTACAATGAATATAAAATATTTTTTAAAACAAAAAATATTGAATAGCACCTATGTTTTTATTTTTTATGAATTTAGTACAGGGTGTACAGAGTCTATAGGGTCTCACTACAGAGATCAGACTTGTAGTGATCCGCCTGTGTTCAGCCTCCCAAGCGCTGGGAATACAGGTGCATGCCACCATTCCCACTCTCAGTCACAGTCTCATTGTGTCCCGGGGTCCGGGCCAGCAAGGCATGCGGGGGATTGAACCCAGCCGCTGCATTCTGCCTAAGCAGGTGCTTTAGTCTGCTGAGCCATCTGGCTGGCCCTGAATAGCACCTAAGGTTTAACTCCTAATATTTTATCTCTTTCTCTTTTATCAAGCATTTTAAGGATTTATAGCTTATATGGATGACTGAAAAAATCAAGATCCACTTATGTTCCTCTTCTCCTCATATGGAAGCCTGTGTGCACTCCAGGGAGTGTTTTATCGCAAAACCATTCCTCATATGGTGGGTTACAGCACCCTCTACTGTGGCATTGGCAGCGTTGTAGTGTGGCTTCTTTTCTGTTAGAGACTGCCTTCTGAAAAATCTAAGACACTTTTCCAAATGTACTAATGAGATGGGTTCTCTATAAATCAGCTTGCTCTCAATTTGGAATTTACTATACATATCTAACTACAGGTTTAGTATGAAGATACAAGTAGTTATGGATTTGAAGATACTATTAAAAATGTGCTATATAGGGCTGGCAAGATAGCTCAGTGGTCTAAAGCACCTGCTTAGGCAAAGTGCAGGGACTGGGGTTTGATTCCTCAGCACCACATGCAGTACCAGACCCACCTCTAGGGTGGGCTGCGCCAGCCACAATCAATCTATCAATCAAAAAAAGGTGCTATAAATACTAGCAAACTTTAAAGGACATTTAATTTTTTTTTTTTTGAGTATAGGTAGCATCAAAAAGACATGAAAGAAGCAAAAGAACAAAAATGTAGTCCAGTTTTTCTTTCTTTTTTTTTTTTTTTTTTTTTTTGGTGGAACCGAGGATTGAACTCAGGCCCTTGTGCTTGCCAGGGAAGGGCTTATTCCACTGAGCCATCTCCCCAGCCCCTGTAGTTTAGTTTTTAAAATGAGTGATAAGCACTTTAAATGTTCGCTGTAAATTTCTCTCTGCCTAGTGCAACCGTTAAAATGAATGTTGGAGTGATTTGATAATTGTGTGTATTCTTGATTTTATTACTAATTATATGACCCAAGTTTCTTGTAGCTATAGGATGCTTTAGGTATTAGTAAGCTGTTCACTGTCTCCCTTGCCCAGATCGTATGCTCCATGAGGACAGAGGCTTTATTTGATTTTGTTTGCTGCTGTCTCCTCTAAGTGGAGCTCTGTGTTTGGCCCATCACAGGTATTTAATAAATATGTAATAGTCAAATGAACAAAGTTTATAGGCAGGAATATCTACTTACATCTACTTCATGTTTGGTAGAGTACAGAAGAGCTTCTTACAGGACTTATTAGTTGTGTGTGGCCATTAGGGAAATTTATTGTATCCTTCATAAGTGATAGAAGATTCCTGAAGGCCTTATGCAGAGAGTTTTTGAAGCTGATGCTGACTTACGATGTGGGTCCCTCAGGCTAAGGCTGACTCATAGACTCGGTCCCCAGGACACTATTGCCTTTTTCCAAACAGGATTGTGGAGTTAGAGATGACTGTTGCTGTCCCTTACCTGTGCAGCCCTCTTCATGCCAAATTTCTCAGTACATCGTAACCTTCCCTCCATGGAGCTAGCAACACATCATGGAAAGTATGGAAATGGAAGGAAAACGGGGAAGTGAGTTACCTGCTGCAACTTCCTTCCTGGCCAGTAAGCTGGGCATCAATAACCGGTTCCTAATGTCCTCACCACCTGGACCGCTTTTACTGGACCACACTGCCGATGCGGTAAAATAAAGTACTGTAAAGTTAGTGCTGTTTTTGTTTTGATCAGACAGTGTTATTTATTTTCATTTTAGTGTTTTTTAATTAAAAGTTGCACACATGAGGACTTTATTCCTGCATCTTCTCAATCGTTTCTTTCTTGTATTTGCCCTTTTCCTTTCCTACTTGGCGAGACTCGGCTTTCCGCTCTAGGATCTTTGTGCGGTCTTGTCTAGTTTTAGCTGGTGATAACCACCTCACTGGGGTGCATGCCCACGTGGACAGCTGTGCCATTTGTCTTTTCCCGCTGCCCCCATTCAAGGTAGACGACGTATTTCTTCCTGTAAACCTGGACCACTTGCCGAGCTGCTGGCCTTTATAGTGTCCTCGCACAACCTGAACTTCAGCATCCTTTTGGTTGGGCACAGAGCGAACATTGTGTTTCTGTCTCAGCTCTTTGCAAAGAGGGGAAGACACAATTTTCCTGCGGATGTGGAAAGGCGCATCGAAATGCCTTTTATGGTTTTGCTTGGGTCTGAGGTCGCAAAAGGATTCATTTTGGCAGGCAGGCACTTGTGCTGCTGTGCTGTACATCCGGTCCCCCAAAAAGCCTTTTAATGGGCTAAAATGGCCTACAAATCATAACAAGCACAGTCATGACTATTCAGAAAAACATAAACTACACTTCTCAGACTTAACTCCCCGCCCACTCTGTCTCCTCCTCGCCCTGTTTCTGAGATCCCAAATCTCTCTCTTCTCCCCACTCGGAGGCGGACCCTAGAGCTGGAAAAGCAGGTTGAAATCATTTCAGCCCCCCTCCCTGGCTGCTGGCCGGCCAGCAGAAGAACCTTGACACCCAAGGGCAGACAACCATCGTGCAGACGCCATGTGATGGGAACGGAGGGCGGCGGAGTGGGCGCGTTCCCGCGCTGCCAAACCCTCACCCACTGCAACTCCCCAGTGTTAGTTTGCTACTGAAAGGGAACATTTGTCACGGAAACCCCAGGAAGTTACCATCTGAGGAAGGGTTTATTAGAGGTGTGGGAGCTTTAGCAACGTAAAGTCAGTTTGTATAAAGTTGCCAGCACAAATCAAAGAATCGAGTCCGAGGAGATGGCTCAGTAGAAGAAGCGCTTGCCTGGCAAGCGCAAAGGCCTGAGTTCAATCCCAGGTTCCGCCAAAACAAAACAACAAAAAAGAAAAACAAGTCAAAGAATCTCGCATATGCCTGCTTAAAGATTCCATTCAAATTTTACCTACTAGGGCCGGCCAAATAGCTCAGCGGATTAAAGCACCTGCTTAGGCAGACGCAGGGACAGGGAGTTCGATCCGAATAATATACTTATCCTATATACCTGCCATATTAATTTAGTGTCCATCATTCAGAGTAGTTTCTCAGTCATTCCTTGATCTTCACATTCTTTACATATTTGAAGGCCACAGGCGAGTTCTTCTGCAGAGAATCCTCAGGTTTGTTTTCCTGATTGTCTCAGTTACTCTTCTCTCATTGCTGGGACAAATTACCCAATACTCAAAATTGAGGAAGGAAAGGTTTATTTAACTCAGTTACTGGAGGTTTCAGTCCATACTCAGCTGGCTCCAAGGCAGAGCGGCACATGGCAGAGGGCAGCCTTTCATGGCTGAGGCAAAGAGAAGAGAGCAAATGAAGGAGCAGTCTCAACAATGGCTACTGAGAGCCAGTTTGTCTCCCTGAAGTGGCATTCAGGCTGTCTGCCCCAGACTGGGCGTAGTACTCACACCCATAATCCCAGCGGCACTCACACCCATAATCCCAGTGGATCATGAGTTAATCACAGACTCTAGAAGTCCACCCCATGACTGCACGAGGCTTTGGGGGGACAACTAAGCACACACTGTAACACTGATGTTTCCTATGATTAGGTTCAAGTTACATATTCTGACGATCACAGAAGTGATACTATGATCTTGCTTCATGTGACCAGATGTTCCGCAATCTTGGTATGTCCTGACACCGGTGGCATTAATTTTGAAATTTTGAGTAAGATTATATTTTCTAGGTATAAATTTATTAATTGCCGTTTCTAATATATTTTGTCAGAATATAGTTTGAACTAGATCAATATCACATTTTTCATGCAACCTTCGCCCATTGGAGTTAATTTTGATATTTCTTGCCTGAATCAATTACTGTTACCCTAAATCGTAAATGTACTAGTTGGTATTTTCTTGTAGGAATAATTTTCCCAACTCCTTTATGTGCACATCTGTTTATACTGATGAATTCCTTTACCTAATAGGATATAATATGTGATAAGCACCTTCTTTTTTTTTTTTTTTTTTTTTGGTAGAATGCAGTATTGAACTCAGGCCCTTGTGCTTGCCAGGGAAGTGCTTACTCCACTGAGCCATCTCCCCGGCCCCTGATAAGCACCTATTTAGATGCCCAAATTTTCATAGACTTGAACAGTAAAAGTCCCTTTAGGCTGAGTGTGTCCCTTAAATATATCTGGACTTCCTGACCACTTACTTTCCAGTAAAACAGCATATTCCATACCAAGCTGCACCTTTGCTGCTTCTGCCCTAGAATCAATTATTTCTCCAAGCTGTTCTAGTTCCTTTTGCAGAAAGGTATTTAGAAAGAAAAATAAATGATGTGATTATTACATGGATTTACTCCTCATAGGACTGGTCAATAGACTGACCTGGGAAATTGTCTGAGGTTGTGTAAGAGTACACGTACACACACACACACACACACACACTGTATGTGCATACACTATATATATACTATATATACATACATATACACATGTATATGCTATATACATACACTATATGTACACACTTTTCTATTTTGTATCTGAGATTTGCAAGCATAAACTCACACCAACACCACTACCTGCAATGCAACACTACAGAGTGCTCTATAATTTAAAATCCTCCTGCTGTTTGTAACTCATTTTTCTGACAGCAAGAATCCTAGTTCTCTTTATTCTTAGTATTTTATGTGCTGAATTTCTTTATGTAACTTATCTCTAACACCAGCAGTGGCCACTGCACGGCTCAGCCACCTCCTTGAGTTTGGCTCCTGAGCAGTTTTCTTTACTGAAGCCAACTTAGTGGCTTTTAACTGATCAAGAAGAAAAGAGCAAAGACGGTAAAGGGGGAGAAAAGAAGGACAAGAGGGAGAAAGAGAGGGTGTGGAAAAAGAAAGGGGAAGAAGGGTATTTATAAAACTGTATATAATTTTTATTTTTATTAGAACTTGTTTATTGTATATAATGATTAAATTTCTTATAGGGAATTGGTACATGTACATATCTTAATTATTTCTTCAGTTCCTTGCCTTCTCTTCTCCTGCATCCTTCCATCTCTTTTTTTTTCTCTTCCATCTCTTGCAATCTTTTCCATTTGTGAAAGATCATTCTACCTATATCCTATTACATCTCTTTTTGTTGCCTTTATATTTTGGGCTTCCTATAAAGAGGAGAATATGAAATATTTCAGCTGTGTGTCTGATTTATTCCACTTAAAATATGGTTTCAAGGTGGATCCACTTTCCTACAAATGACTTGAGGTTATTCTTCTTTATGGTTTATTGGGTATAGGCACCACATTTGCTTTATCCATTCATCTGTGGATGGGCATCCAGGCTCCTTCCAAGGATTACTTATTATAAGTTGTGCTGTTCTAAAAATGTGCAAACATTGTATTGTCTCCTTAGTGTGAGAACCTGAAAGAGAAAATGGAATCTGAAGGGTACAGTAGATACTGGGAAAAGGGGATGAACTTATTCAAAAGAAAGAGTTACTGAGTTGAGGAGAAAAACAGGACTGCCAGTAGGGGAGAGATAGATCTTTGTATGGAAGCAGGATGGTTTGGACAACTGTACTGTGGATTTTTGCTGGTCTATGGAAAGGAGCAGATAATGCTTTGTTTTGTCTCCT
>NW_004524660.1:3342605-3349549 GCF_000260255.1 Octodon degus
CAGGGACCGCGGTTCAATCCCCCAGCACCACATGCCAGACAGCCCCGCCCCCTGGTGGGCTGAGCTGGCCACACACACATAAATAAATAAATAAAAAATAAAAAAATAAAAGCCTGTGAATATTATTACGCTACAACATAGGCAGTTGAGCTTAACATCACTATCTGTCTGAACATCAAATGCCTTAGACATAACAAGGAACAGGTATTTTCCAATAGTCGTTGATATGCTAAACTTTAAATCCCTACAGAATGTGAAAGAAAGAAAATTAATAAAAATAAACAATTACACATTTTTACACAGAAATTTAGAAATCTAATAGGGATAAAATAAAAGATTTTTGACTTGAATCTAAACACAGGAACAAGTCAAGGATAACCCCTATGATCATTTCTCATCAACATAGTAATCAAAATATTAGTCATAGCAAGCAGGCAAGAGAAATAAAATGCATGCATACAAAGATAGGTAGAATTCAAGTTATCATTATTTTCACATGACACGCTCTACATAAAAGATGCAAAGAATTCCACCAAAAAACTCCCCATAATTAATCACCAACATCAGCAATGCTGCAGGATACCATATGAACACAATCTGAACAACACATTGGATGATAAAAATAGGTAATATACAAATCATTGTTAATCAGCTATTCTTGTTTTGAAAATCTGTAACATATGTATTGCTTTATGTTTCCCTGTTTCTATCTTTGTTTCTTATTTTTGTACTTGCTTTTGTTTTTACTTTTCAAAATAAAATAAAATAAAATTAATAACAAAAACAAAAAAAATTTAGAAATCTAACCATATACAAATGTCCTGTAACAGGACAGTCCTATGACATTTTTTCTTGTTTCTTTTCTTTTATTACCTTTTTTTTTTTTAAACAAACATTTACTCGAGAGAGTATAGCAGTAATTGATATAGCATTAGAAACAGTACACATTTAGAAGACCAAAATGAGAGGCATAAAGCTTCTCTTCTGGAGGGCTAAAAACTTAAGTTTGCAGGCCAAAAAATTAGACAAAAAGAAGGGCTACAAGGATAGCCAACATTTGGGCCCTAGCCCTTCAAGGTCAGTGAGGACTCAGGACATAAGAGAACCTGTACTGTAACATCCTGTAACTCAGTGGTGGTCCAAATTTTCTGATCAAGGAGATTATGGGGCCACAGAGGAAAGTGATTGATGATGAGAGTGTGTCTCACGAGAGTCACATGGAAAGAAAACATTCTCTCAGGCTTTCACAGACAGCAAATTGGTCAAGCAATGGCTCAAGTCAACAACCTTTGACATTGCCAGTTCTGCAGATAATCCACTATTATTATGGACTACTAGACTATATTGGATTATTTTGTTGAATTCACGCACCTACAATATTTGAATGGCAATGGAATACCCATCTCTGACAAAACTAAACAAAAAAGGGGATATAAATGAAGGACCATTTTGTAGTGAAAAAAATATATCTGTATATACAAAATAGTTAGGATAGATACACAGCTACTTTCTCTTAGTTCAATCAGAAGAAAGATTTGTACTAATAGTGTTTAGACAAGATATCATGTCTGCATCTTGTACTATGAATAAGTACTATGAAGACAACAATATGCAATGTATTAATTATTGTGATTGTCCTACTAACCTGTTTTGAAACTGTCTCATTGCTACTTCTTTCTCAATAAAATTAATTTAAAAAAAAAAAGCTTGTGGACCACGTGGTCAGGGAGCATCACAGCAACAACCCCACTCTTGGTACCAAAATCTATTTTAGTCACTTTCTTCCCAGTGGGAAACAATGCCCACCACTTATAAAATGAAGGAGGAGAAGTCTATTTTGGCTCACAGTTTTTAGCAGTTTCAGTCCATAGTCAGTTGATTTCCATAGTGGTTGTACCTGTCTTCACTCTCACCGACAGTGCAGAAGGGTTCCTTTTTCTCTACAGTCCCTTAAGCATTTATTGGTTGACTTCTTTTTCTTTTTCTTCTTCTTCTTCTTCTTCTTCTTCTTCTTCTTCTTCTTCTTCTTCTTCTTCTTCTTCTTCTTTTTTTTTTTTTGTGGTAACAGGGATCAAACGTAGGACTTCGTGCTTGTCAGGCAAGCACTATTGCCCCGGCCCCTTGGTTGACTTCGTGATGTTAACCATTCTTTCTGGGGTGAGATGGACTGTCATTATTTCAGTTTGCATTTCTCAAATGACCAATGATGTTGAACATTTTTTCATATATTTACTTGCCATTTGTATTTCTTCATCTGAGAAATATGGATTCATCTCAGATGCACATTTTTGGATTGGGCCTTGGATTGGGTCTGATTTTTAAAAATCCTTTATATGTTCTAAGTAGAAGTCCTTTGTTGGAGTAACAGTGCATTATAATTTTTTCCCAGTTTGTTGGTTTTTCTCTTTACTCTGTTGGAGATTTCCTTTGAAGTAGAGAAAGTTTTAAAAAACATGAGGTACCAGTTGTTTATTCTTTGAATTATTTCCTGTTCTGTTTGATTTTTGTTCATGAACTCTCTGCCTACCCCTCTGTGTTTAGGATTTTTACCTACATTTGCCTTCAGGAGATTTAGTGTTTCAATTTTAATATTTAAATCTTTGATCC
The DNA here is from genome assembly GCF_000260255.1 of Octodon degus. Taxonomy (NCBI): domain Eukaryota; kingdom Metazoa; phylum Chordata; class Mammalia; order Rodentia; family Octodontidae; genus Octodon; species Octodon degus. Next base: position 3,345,213 of record NW_004524660.1, read on the forward strand.
ATTTTGACTGTAGCTTTGTGTATAGTGATAGGCATGGGTTTAGTTTTAGCCTTCAGCATGTGGAAAGCCAGTTTTTGTAGCACCATTTATTAAAGAGGCTGTCTTTCTTCCAGTGAGCCTGTTTGGCCCCTTTATCAAAGATAAGGTGGCTGAGTGTGCTTGCAGTTGTGTCTGTATCTTCTAATCTGTTACACAGATCCTCAGGTCTGTCTCTATGCCAGTACTATGTTGATTTTATCATAGTAGTTTTAAAATATAATTTCAGGTGAGGAATTGTGATACTGCTTGCCTTATCTTTGTTGCCCAGCATTGGATTTGATATTCTGGGACACTTTTGGTTCCAGATGAATTTGGGGAAATGTTTCTCTAGCTCTGTGAGGTATACTAATGGTATTTAATCAGGATTGCATTGAATTTGTATAACAATTTAGGGAGTATGGCCATTTTTACGATGTTGGTTCTTCCTATCCAGGACCATGGAATATTTTTCCATTTTCTCAAATCCTCTTCAATTTCTTTTCTCAGAGTACTATAATATTCACCTTGAAAATTTTTTACTTCCTTTCTGATATTTATTCTTAAGTATTTCATGTTTTTGGAAGTTATTGTGAAAGGCATGGCTTCCCTAATTTCTTTCTCAGTATGTTCATTGTGTACAAAAATGCTGCTGATTTTTTGGGGTTGACTTAGTGTCCTGCTATGCTAATGAATTTACTTATTAAATCTACAAGACTCTTGGTGGAGTCTTTGGGGTCCTTTATGTAGAGTATCGTGTCATCTGCAAATAATGACAATTTCACTTCTTCTTTTGTCAGGTTAGTCTGCCACTCTTAATCTCAGACTCCCACAAAGTCTCAGGACATGAGAAAAATGTTGACAAATTTTTTATGTTTTCTATCAGCTTTATTGTTTTTCACTAAACAAAGTGATAGGAATTCAACAATGGTTGTTACATTGCAGAGCGTTGTCTTCAAATTACTTGTTCCAGTTACCTGATATAAGCATGTCAAATTGGTCAAAAACAAAACAGAACAGAACAAAATTAAAAAGAAGAAAACAAATTAAGCATTAACTTGGAGTCAGACTGCCAATGGAGTCCTCATTCCTGAGGGAAAGTTCCTGAAATTGGTCTTTAACATCTACACTTCTGCCAGGATTTTGGTTTTCTGAGCTCTGACCAGAGTCCCTCAGCAAGCTGGTTTCACAATATTATGGGGAATTAAGTTAGACAGAAATCTGATAGGTAGTCAGATAGGGTTCAGCCCTCAAAGGAGCCAGTGCAGAAGTCAAGACACCTTACAACTATAGGAGAGAAACAGCTCTGCGGTGGGCCACACCTCAAGAAACAAGACAAATATCAGGACTTGATTTTTTTGGGGGGGTTGGGTTGGGGTGGGAAATGTCTTTTTTGGAAACAGTTTCTCGCTATGCAGTTCAGGCTGGCCTTGAGCTCACTTTGTAGCCCAGGCTTGTCTTGAATTTGCAGCAATCCTTTTGCCTCAGCTTCCTGAGTGCTGGGATTACAGGTGTGTGCTACTTTGCCTGGCAGGAATTTGATAGGTTCTGGCCCTAGTATGAATTGCTGAATTATTATGGTGGTCATCCAATATGGCTGAAGCCCTTAAAGCAACAGCTCATCTTCCCAGAGACCCCCTGCCCCCTTCTTCTCCAACTCAGCCCAGGGTGCCATTTCCTTTCACCTTTCCTGCCACCTCAGGGAAGGCCCCAGTCAGCTCCTCAGGTGTATCTAAACATCCCCTCAAACCCTGTTCCTGACAAAAGGCCATAGACGCCTCAGCCTCCCTTTGTTCCAATCCAGAGAATTCCTTTTCTCCCCAAATTCTTTCCATGTCCTCCAAGATAATGAAGCCCTTTCACTTTATTTTTATTATTATTATTATTATTATTATTTTTGGCGGAACCGGGGCTTGAACTCAGATCCTTGCGTTTGCCAGTCAAGCGCTTATGCTACTGAGCCATCTCCCCAGCCCCAGCCCTTTCACTTTATAATAAAGCCCCTTTTGCTTTTTCCTTCTGCCTGTTTCTCTGCTGTGACACTGTCAAAACCTATCAGAATTGACATTCTAAGTGGTCTCAGTCACCTTGAGAAAGCCAAGCAGAGCACTAACCCAACCCTGATCTGCTCTGTATCCATGCCTGCTCGCTACATGACTTGCTTACCCAGTTGATCCCAATTTAATCAATTTCACCTGAGCGATTATAATCTCATTGGGTGACTATAGTTTTGTTCCACCTCATGCTTACCTTGGGATTTCTCATTTTCCCCCATTTGGGACCCACCTCATGTGGTGAATTTGCTTTATAAAAATCCCTAGAAAAGACAGGGTCCTTTGCAATCCATTCATGGCCCCTTATGTCTCTCTTGGAAGCTTTCTTTTCTCCCAGTAAATATATTCTGCTCTTAACTTCTGTTGTTCCTAAAATTCATTCTTTGATTTTAGAGAACATGAACTCATACCAGATATCTAGCAGACTGGGGATTTCTTTCCTCTATATCAACAGCAGTCTAGGGCTGCTTCTTCAGCAGGTGTCTCCAAATCTTTCCTGTAGCTTTTGCAAACAACGTCTAAATGCTTGTGAACCACATGGTCAGGCAGCGTCACAGTAACAACTGCACTCTTGGTACAAAATCTATTTTAGTCACTCCTTTCTTCCCAGTGGGACATGATGCTCAGCACTTGTAAAATAAAGGAGGAGAGGTCTCTTTTGGCTCATGGTTTTTAGCAGTTTTAGCCCATGGTCACTTGACTGCAAGGCTGAATGGCGCAGCAGAGGACTGCTGCTCCCAACAGAGGCAGGAAAACAGAGAGTGAAGGGAGGAGCCAATAAAAGTTTTCATATTAGAGAAACCATGTGGTGTTTATTTTTTGTTGTGTGACTTATTTCATTTATATAATTTATAAAAATCTTTTTAAAAAAATGTATTTGGTACAGGGTCTCACTACACAGCTCAGACTCAGTGATTCTCCTGTCTCAGCCTCCCCAGCACTGAGATTACAGGTGTGTACCAGTGTCTTAGTTACTTTTTACTCCATGCTGGGACAAATACCTGACACTCAAAATGAAGGAAGGAAAGGTTTATTTAGCTCAGTTACTGGCGGTTTCAGTCCATATTCAGCTGGGTCCAAGGCAGAGCGGCACAGGGCAGAGGGCACCTTTCATGGCAGCTGCAAAGAACAAGAGCACAAAAGGAGAAGCAGCTCAAGCAGCAGCTGGCTTCTCTTCCCACCTTACATTATAACGCAAATTACCTGCCGGGGCAGGTGCAGCATCCACGCCCACAATAATCAATTACAAACTCCAGAAGCCGCCCCATGACTTCACGAGGCTTTGGGGGGTGGCACCTGTACACAAACCGTAACAACCACCATACTGGCGGCCAGCACGGTGGGCTGACATAGCCTGCCGAACCGGGGATTGAACCCACGTCCTTGCACTTGCCAGGCAAGCACTTTCTACTAAAGAGGTCACGATTAATGGCATTATGGTTAACAATTGTTGCTTTAACGACCTTTCACACAGGATATACAGAGGTTGTGAGGCAGTTATTCATGTTTTAATTTTACAGTCGGACAGCTACGTAGCTGAAGGATTAGGACTCTGGTATTGTGTCTGCAGACCAAGGGCTGCCCCCGCCCCTCTCACAACCGGGACTGTACCAAGGCCGCTGGGCGTTCTCGGCCCGCGCCAGGCCGGCTCCAGCCCCGAGCTTACAGCCACACCCCAGTGCAGCTTCCTATACCCGAGCCACTCAGAAGGAAACTCTGACTCACTGGGTAATCAGAACCTCCCATTTGGGGAGGCGGGGAGGGGCCCGAGGTTTTTCTAATCCTAGCTAAGAGCAGGAGCAACCCAGGGTTTATCGCCGAGGTCACTGTTTACTAAAGCAGCTCCTCTCGCCAGCGGTGCATTTTTTAAATTTTAGCTAAACCACACCTCCTTTTAAATTGCTCTAATAGATGTTTCCCATTTAGCTCTTACTTTAAGCAGATTTCCTATCTCAGGTGTGCAACAAACCACTTCCACCTCCTTTTCGCTTACACAAAACGCCCTGGCGGCCCGAACAGGTTCGAGATCCTGCGAGGCAGGCGGGAGGGGGCGGCCTGGCTTGCCCGAGCTCCGGGCGGAGGGTCTGGAAGAGCGGTAGACCGCACCCCGGAGCGGAAGCTCCGGCTTTCTCGAACTTTCTCCCCCAGCCCGCGGCGCCGTCCCTTCCAGCCGGAGGCGCCCAGCCGTGACTCGGCCCAGCAGCAGCAGCAGGCGGGCAGCCGGGGTTCCCGCGCAGAGGCCTGGCCCCGGCCCCCAACGGCGACGCC
>NW_004524660.1:3350074-3355755 GCF_000260255.1 Octodon degus
CGTGGTGGACATCCGCGAGCTGCAGCAGGGGCTCCAGAACCTGGGCATCCCGCTGGGCCGGGACGCGGAGGAGGTGGGTCGTCCCCGCGGGTCGACCCTGGGGCCCGGGGGCGGCGCCCGGAATTGGTGACGAGATCCCGCCCGGCGGGCCGGCCGGATCCCCGGGGCGGCGGGTTTTTTCCAGTTCGAGGGTGGAGAGCGCCGGCCCTTGAGCCCTGTTGGCATTTGGAAGCCCTGGCCCCAGCGCCACCTCGTTTGTACCTTAGCAAACATTTAATAATTTTTTTTAGCTGTCAGTGTGAGTTCCAAGGTCTGTAAAAGATACACTTTGTATCTCTTTGAAGTTGCTTTGTTTCATAGCTCAAATGGTTTACTGTTTCAAAACAGAAAAGCAATAGTTCTTTGCTGAGGAACGATGGCGAAAGGCGACATTCCACTCACTATTTAAGACACTCTTGCCCGGCTTGCTAGGGCACGCCTGTAATGCCAGCTCTGGGGAGGCTGAGGCGGGAGGATCGCAGTGAGTGCGAAGCCAGCCTGGGTACAGTGAGCCCCCATCTCAGACCAAAAAAAAAAAAAAAGAAAAGAAAAGAAGAAAAAAAAAAAAAAGGAAAAAGACTCTTTAGGTTGATGACTTACGTATACACAAATTGATCTAAAAGGTTGACCTGTTGCTGAGTAATTTCACCTCTTCTGATTCATTATAATTGTGTCCCATATCTTCCACATCAGCAGGGTGGCAGTGCAACAGTATTTGGACCGCTTCCAGCGCTACAGAAACACAGGGGACAGCTGTGGCATTCTCTACCCTGAGACCATGTAGATCGGGTTACTGTGGGGCCAGGGCTGACCACTGCTCCGCAGTTACATATTTAAACTCCTCTGTCTGTGTTTTTAGTATTATAGGCCTCTTCAGTTTCCTATTTTTAAGGTTTGATAAGGTTTTTTGAGTTACAAGCAAATGCTCATTTCTCCTATGATTCACATTATTAATATTTAATAAAATTTCTGGCAGTACCTTTAGGGAGATTCTCTACTTCTGGTCTGTGGCCCACTTCGATGGGAGTGTCCTTTTTATTCACACTTGGAAGACTTTTGGTATTTTTTGCTTGGGTGTCTTTATTTTCTATCACTGATTTCTGTTTATTATCTACTTTGGGTTTACTCAGTTTTTTTTTTCCTAATTTTTTGAATCAAATGCATAACTCATTAATTTGATTATATCCCTTTAATAATTTCTTTAGCATATCTCACAAGTATTTTGGGGAATTATTTTTGTTAGTTTCAGGTATTTTTAAATTTACACTATCATTACATCTTTGACTCAAAAATGTTTAAGAGTGTGCTTTAAAGCGTCGAGTATATGTTTTGGATATCTTCTTTTTTATTTTTTTAAAAAACGTGAATGAAATAGACAAACTTCTGGCAAAGTTATAGACTAAGAAAAAGAAAATCAAATAAAAGTAGGAATTTTATTTTGTTTTATGTTTTGGTGGAACCAGGGATTGAACTCAGGCCCTTGCGCTTGCCAGGGAAGCACTTATTCTACTGAGCCATCTCCCTAGCCCCAAAACTAGGAATTTTATTTTATTTTATTATTTTAAATTAATTTTATTGAGAAACAAATAGCAATGAGACAGTTTCAAAACTGATTAGTAGGATAGTTTCAATAATTAATACATTGCATAATGTTGTCTTCATAGTGGTTATTCATAGTACAAGATGTAGAAATGATATCCTGTCCAAACACTATTAGTACAATTCCTTCTTATTGAATTAAGAGAAAGTAGCTGTATGTCTGTCCTAACTATTTTGTATATACAGATACAAAATGGTCCTTCATTTGTATCCCCTTTTTTTGTTTAAAACTAGGAATTGTAAAAGCCTTTAATTTACCAAGATTTAAGATAGAAATTGTATAAAATTAAGTGAATAGATAGAACAGGATGGCACATATTTGTCCCTGTAACAGAGGTATGTATTTGTTCTATACATAATTTTTTTCATACATATATTCTTTTATGAATAGTTTGTGCGAAATACATTTTGTTTATACATGTGCCCCAAGTGCTCATGGCCAGGCATTATTTACACTCCCAGGATTCTTTTTTGTAGCTGGCTCAGCGCACCCTCGGGCAGGTAGTGCCCGAGCTGCTTGCCTAAGCAGGTGCTTTAGACTGCTTTTAGACTGCTGAGCTATCTCACTGGCCCCCAGGATTTTTTTTTTTTTTTTTAAACTGGCATGCTCTTCCATAAAAGGTTAATGGCAGTTGTTTCTGGATGAATTCTACTTTTTCTGTACATTTTTTGTATTGTTTCAATTTAGAAAAATGCATGCACATTACATTATGCTTAGGGACATAGTTATTGTCATTTTGGATAAATACCACCTCCTGTGTAGCGTGCAAAGCTTTCTGGCCTGCCTCTGAGGCGGAGCTGACTACGCGCTACCATGTGTAGGTCCCTTGCCTCCTGTACCACACTGGGACAACCTTCAAATGATAGTATTTTCATTCGATTATTGTGCTGTCCACTAAGCCCACGCCTCTTGCGGATGATGAGCCCATTTTGTACATCAAATCAGAGCAATGCAAAAAGATGCAAGTCTATGATTTGAAATTCCTCAACAAAGCAGTGGCTTATTTTCTAATGATAGACAAGAGCAGAATTTAACTTTAAATCAGATTGTTAGTGTTTCTAGGTTAAGATAGCCCAAATGTGTTGCGTAGTTCCCAGACCTGCTGGGTAAAATGCATAACTAAATTTGTTTAAAAAGAAAGGAAAGTTCAGCCAGACTGCCTGGGAGTAAGTCCTTACTTCTGCTAGTTTGTTTGCCTTGGGCAGTCTTCTTGATCTCCCAGGTCTCAGTTTGCTCATCTGTGACAAAGGTAACAATAAAGCACCACATGGGGTTACTTATTGTGAAGAATAAATGAATTAAAATATTCAAGTACTTGTAATAATGCCTAGTGACTAAGAAACATTCAAAAGGTACTAGCCCCTTCTCTCTGAATTATCTAGTCCTATTACTACATTCACTAGTGAAAGAAGAATGTTAGTCATGAAAGAAGAATGTTAGTCTCTATGATTGTGGATTTGTCAACTTCCCTTTACAATTCTGCCAATTTTCCCCTTTTTCTGTTTAGATTAGAGGCTCTATTATTGGTGTATTCACAGTTAGCACTGTTAACACCACCCGGTGGAAACTGCTGCTCTGATCATTGTACTTTTTTGCCTGTCCAATAGGCTGAGTCCTGCTTTGGCTGCCAGGTGCTATACCAGGGTGTGCCTCGCTGTTGGTTGGAAAAGCCCAGGGCAAGGGTTGTGGTGTGGGTCAGAGTTCCTAAGGTGTGGCCATCAGCTCTGCCTTCTCTGCAGCCAGGTTTAATGGAGGCTGAGCGAGGTGCTTAACTTCCTTACTTCCTTGCCACGACGAGAGGAAGTGTGTGAGACAGCGGTGTCTTACAAACCTTCAAGAAAGAGCTCCTTCATGGTTCTCTGCCGCTAAGGGGGGGTCTTTGGGGTGAACCACAGTCCCTGTTGGTCATGACCAGTACTCGTTTCCTTTCTTGGCTGTTTTCAGTCCCCTTCACTCTGAGCGGCAATCTCTGTGGGTCCTTGTGACTTCCTTCATTCCTGAGGAATCTGAGCTTCCCAGGCCGACGTTGCTGGATGTGGCCATTCATAGGCAGAATGGGCCAAGGGAAAATCAGGTGCGTCCATGTGGACACTTCAGGTGCATCCATGTCACTCTGTCTCTACTATGTCAAGTCACATGGCCTCCTATTGGTTGTGTCAGTTTAGATCTACTAGGATAGTGACTTCTCTTTTCATCTGGTTGTTCCTGGATACAGAGAGTTTAAAAGGGCAGCTGTAGCTCGGGCTTCCGTGGGACACTTGCTTTCCGTTAGTGCTACTTGCAGGGGGGAGCCTGTGGAGCAGTTAGAGTTTATTTAATCATTACGCCAGGACTCCCGCCTTTCGGTATAAGAAGAGCGGTGCTTGCTCTGTCTTCCTTCCTGCTAAGACGCAGCAGGAACATCCGGATGCTGGGCGGATCCTGACCCTGTGTTCTTGGATTTCCCAGACTCCAGAATCACAGGCCAAGTACATTTTTATGCTTTATAAAGTACTGTGTCTTAGATACTTTGTTGTAATCACAGAGTCTGGACTAACACTTGGTACTCTGTGAAATGGCCAGTGACGTCCTAGGCTGTAGGCCAACTCCCACACCGATTTCTTGGGAACTGGCCAGGCCTTGTGCTGGGGTGCAGCGATATGTGTATGTCCCCACCTGGGCCGTTTTCCTACCTTACAAAAAAAGGGGAGCTTCACCGTGAAGATGTTTCCTTCCGTCATGTGGTTTAATTTTGGATGTACATATTCATCTGAAGTGGTCAGGTTCTAGATTTTTCATCCTCAAACTAAGTTGTTTGCCATATTTTCCTAGGGACGGCTCTGACCGTGTCTTTCTTAGGTGACTCATAGATGGCATCGACCTTGAGCTGAGAAAATGACTGTTATGGACTGAATACATGCACCCTGCGTTCGTATGTCCCAGTGCTGGCGCGTGGTGTAGTGTCATTAGCAGATGGGACTGAGGTAGGTGGTTAGGTCAGAGGGCAGCTGAGTGGGACTTGGAGTACGCGAGACCCTGCGTCTCTCTCGAAGACACAGTGAGAAGAAGCACGACGTGACCTCCATCGAACACTCAGTCTGACAGTGCCTTGACGTGGCGCTTCAGCTTCTCCCACGGTGACAAACCAATGCTTGTTGTTAAGCCAGCGTGGATTTACAGTAGCCCAGTGAGGTCACGCGTATCTCTAGCTTCTCCAGCGGGAAGTTCATTCATGGAGACGGAAATAGATTTTTTTTTTTTTTTAAAGTAGAAACATTTGTATAACATTAAGATATAAAAGATCTTGTTCTTTCGATAACAAATAAGTTTTTTGGGTGATACCTTGTTTTGTTGGGGTCCTTACTATGAAAAGTGAGGGATGCATGTGCAAATGGATAATGCCTGGACTATAAGTAGAAATAGAACTTTGACCCACAACCTGCCGCAACCTGTCTGAGAACCAGCCCCTTATCTACGCAGACAGGCCCGGAATCCAGCCTGCTCTGTGGAGGTAGCTTGCTTCTCCGCATGGTAACCCAGGAACTGTGCGCTCTCTGCTTTAACAGGGAGACCGCAATGACCCGGACTCGGTCAGTCCACTGAAGATTCCTCAAATTCACGCTGACCGGTTCTCCAGGTTTTGCGTTCACTTCAGATATAGGACCAGTCAAAGACAGCAGAATGCGCAGCGCCAGTCATACAGAACATTTGCTTTGTCCTTAGCGTGCGGCTTCTCCAGGCAGACAGCCTGGCTCTGGGCTCGGCTGAAGCCCTCTTTCCCTGCCACCTAGTTTCCCAGGGTTCTGCCCCCCATTAAGTCTGTCAGAGCACAAGTGACAGTGGCTGACCACCTTGCTACAGTAAGTTTTCACAACAGGCAGCCTTTGTTTTTCTTGTTTGGTTGGTTTTCACTTCTTTCTACAAAGGAATATGCAAGGAAGTTCAAAAGAGAAAACTTGGGGCCCGGGAGATGGCTCAGTGGAATAAGAGCTTCCCTGGCAAGCGCAAGGGCCTGAGTTCAATCCCTGATTCTGCCAGAGAGAGAGAGAGAGAGAGAGAGAGA
>NW_004524660.1:3355855-3388463 GCF_000260255.1 Octodon degus
AGAGAGAGAGAGAGAGAGAGAGAGAGAGAGAGAGAGAGAGAGAGAGAGAGAACTTAATGTCTCGTATTTTTGTTAAATTGAAGTCATTTGGGCCAGGGATATAGCTCAGTGGCACAGCGCCTGCCTGGCAAGCACAAGGTCCTGAGTTTGATTCCTGGTATCAATAAATGAACAAACAAACTGAAGTCATTTGGTGAATGTAACTCTCTTTACTTAATATGAGAAAAGTTGCAGAAATATGTGTCTTTTAAATTAAACTTTTAATTTTTTTTTTTTTTTTTTGTGGAACCGTGGATTGAACTCAGGCCCTTGAGCTTGCCAGGCAAGTGCTTATTCTACTGAGCCATCTCCCTGGCCCCAAATTAAACTTTTAAAAGATAAGGTTAGGGTACATTTTCTAATTTTGGGAATTAAAAGGGAAATCACTATGTTAGGCATTTCAATCCTATGCTAAGCCAAGTGTGTGACTTACATCTTGTGGTTTATAAAGTGTATGTCAAGAAATTTTGGGCCCAGGCAGATAGCTCAGTAGAATAAGCCCCTGCTTGAGTTCAATCCTCTGTACCATAAAAAACAAACAAAACCAAGAAATTTAGGACGTGGTTAATTAGCATGAAAAATGTTAAAAATAATTATTTTTCTAACTGAAAATGTAACTCAGGATCTGGAGTCTTTTGCGGTAGGATACTTTTATTACAGATTTTTTGCCATGATGATGGTGGACGTTTCTGGCTGAAAGGAAATCTGACAAGAAAACAGTCGATCTGCTTGAAGTCTGTGTGCAATCCATTCAGTGCTGTTGCCCGTGATGACAATAAAATACCTGCTTTTTTTTTTTTTTTGTAGAAAATTTTTACAACTGGAGACGTCAACAAAGATGGGAAGCTGGATTTTGATGAATTTATGAAGTACCTTAAAGACCACGAGAAAAAAATGAAGTTGGCATTTAGGAGTTTGGACAAAAACAATGATGGTGTGTGTTTTTCTTTTGTTCATCACCAGCTGAGGAGAAGCGCTTGTCGTGCTTCTAAGAGTCTACAATGATGTCTAGTTTGCCTTGTTTAGTCGATGATGGCATTACTTGTGTTAGTATATATTTTAGCAATGTAATTTTCTGTGAAGTTCATACTTTTTAGTGAAGAAAACTTATAAATAAATTTGTCTACTATAATTAAGATCAATCATAAAAATGTTAACTGTGGAGCACTATGCTGATTTGACTTCAAGCCATGTTGATGTCAAAACTTGTTAACACAAATTTTCTTGTCCTCTCAGCAGGAGTATTTATATTGTTCATATGCAGGCATGTGCTGTATATGCTAACATTTTTCAACTTTTAGATTATTTTATATTTGATAATCTTTTTGAAAAAAGTACAGAATGTATTCAGGGATTCTGAAAATTTGAAAAAAATAGCTTGCACACATTTGAGAGTGGGCTTTCTGGTTGGGTTCATGGCTTCTGTAGAGTAATAGCTTGGAGGTAAGAGTCCCAGGTACGTAGGGCAAAAACCCCAAAGATTGTAGTAGAAGTGGAAGAGTCATGAAGCCCTATCTCTCCAAAGGCAACCTTTGACAGGAAGAGAGTATTTTATTAAAATTATAACAGCCCCCAACCCCTTCCCTACTTGTGAACGTTCAGAGAAGTTCCATTTACGGCTTGTTATTCATGAAACAAGATGAATAAGGGGTTGAGAGAAAATATCTGGTACTTGGCTCAGGCAGGACAATACATAAAAAATGGGCACAGCTGACTCCAAGGAAACTTCACTTACAAAGATGGCAGGCTTTTTTTTTTTTTTAATGTATTTAGGGCAGGGTCTATAGGGTCTCACTACCCAGTTTGGACTCGTAGTGACCTGCCTGTGTTCAGCCTCTGAAGCGCTGGGATTACAGGTGCGCACTACCCAGTGTCAATTGCTGTCTCAGTGCCCCCCATGCCCCCCAGGCCCAATCTCAATTGCTGTCTCAGTGCCCCCCATGCCCCCCAGGCCCAATCTCAATTGCTGTCTCAGTGCCCCCCATGGGCAGGGCTGGCACCGCACACCAGGGACTGAACCCTAGCCACTGTGCTCTGCATAAGCAGGCAATTTAGTCTGCTGAGCTATCTGGCCAGTCCTACTGAGAGCAGGCTTTATTTGGCTTCAGAATTACAGTTTTCCAGCCCTTGGCTTATACCAAACATAAACTTCTGTAAAATTCAAACAAATAGCTAAACCCTTTGTGTGGTTTTGGTGGTGATTCAGGTCTCTGACTGTTAGCCAGAAAGAGCTGGTTGGACTGTTGGAGTTTTTGTGGCCTCTAATAAGCTGTACATTGTATGTTCTCAAGTGTATTCTTAGTTTCATCTTCAAGTACAATTCACTCCTTCCAATCAACTTGCCCTCCTCCGTGGGCACTTTTTTTTTTTTTTTTAATTTTATTTATTTGTGTGTGTGTGTGTGTGTGTGTGTGTGTGGCCAGCTCAGCCCACCAGGGGGCGGGGCTAGCTGGCATGTGGTGCTGGGGGATTGAACCGTGGTCCCCGTGCTTTAACTAAGCTTGTTTTAAGTAGGTGCTTTAGACCACTGAGCCATCTCACCAGCCCCATCCGTGGGCACTTTTGACCCAACCTGGACCCTCAGTAGTTCAGATGCAGAGAAGATTATATAGCTAGGGCAGCAGACAGGTGGGAGCGGGTTCTCGCTCAGATAATTACTGGCTGTCTTAGTTACTTGTTGCTGAGACAAAACACTTGTCACGCAAAGTTAAAGGAGTAGAGCTTTACTTAGCTCAGTTGGTAGAGGCTTCAGCCCATAATGGACTGGGTGCATGGCACACGGCAGAGTGGTACATTGCAGAGGGCAACAGTTCATGGTGGCAGGAGACAGCAAAAGCAAGGAAGGACAGCAAGAGCAGCAAGGGGGTGAGAGACAAGCCCCCTCTGTCCCTCGTACGCGAGCTATCTGCCCTAGGGTGGGTGTGGCACCAACGCCCTTACTCTCAGCATCAGACCATAAATCAATCCTGAACTCTAGATTTGACCTTCTTGGAAAGGCCCCTCCCCCATTACCATGGGGGGGGGGTTAGGGGGACATCCACACGTAAACTGTAACGAGCTAGTCATGCCAATATGTAAGTTGTTTATTTCAGAAAATTCTAGGTGAATTATAGGATGCAAAGATGAAATAGTGGTTCATTTGTAGTAAATGTCAACAATGTTCCTGCAAATTTTTTTTGTATATTTTGAAATTAAAAAAAAGTTAAAAATGTATTTAGTGTAGGGCCTACAGGGTCTCACTACACAGATTGGACTCCTAGTGATTCTCCTGTTTTCAGCCTCCCAAGCACTGGGATTAAAGGTGCATGCCACCGCGCCCAGTCTAAATTGCTGTCTCAGTGTGCCCAGGGGCAGGGCTGGCACGGCAGGCCGAGGATCGAATCCCCGGCCTCTGCATCTGCCTATGCAGGTGCTTTAATCCGCTGAGCTATCTGGCTGGCTTGAAATAATTTATTATAGGTTCATATTTTTATCAGACCTCCTTGAAGCAACACATATAGTCGATCCTCACTATTTCTGGACTCTGGACTTGCCGCTTACTTACTAAAATTTAACATTGGAAGTCACCCTGAAGTGTGCACCCCAGGTGCTCTCCTGGCCAATCCTGGACCTGCACAGGGCAGCGGAGCATCTGTGTTAGGAGCACATTCCTAGCTGTGGAGAATGCGGTGACACTCTGCCTTCTTAGTTGAGCTTGCAGAATGTGAGCTGGTGTCCTTTGTGAGGTCTATTTTCATGCCCTGTTGTTTAGTGTTTTTTTTTTGTTTTGTTTTGGTTTTCATTTTGTACTTTTGGGAGAATGACTTGGCTTTTCAGATGTTTTGTCTAGTGTTGCTAAGTACTAGAAGGCCACGGCGTAGGGGCAACGTGTGCCTTAGATGAGCTTTGCAGGCTCAGCGTGCCTGAATCACCGGAGGGGTTGAATGAGGGGTGTGAAACCGAAGCCAGGCGAGCCGACTTCAGGTATCAGTCGGTTGATGAAACCGCGAGCAGCTTCACTGTGTGTTTCCTTTGCGAGCAGTGCTTCAGGTGTTTGCTAATCGTTAGCAGTGCTTTTGTAACAGAGGACTGCTTTGCATACCAAGAACTGAGTGTAAATCCTTAGAGTATGGATGTGAAGAGTTTTACTGCTGTTCCTGCAACTGGCCTTGTGCCGGCCAGATTCTCCTGATGTTTTCCTTTCCCCAAAAGGATTCTGTTAGGGCCAGCCAGATAGCTCAGTGGACTAAAGTGCCTGCTTAGGCAGACGCAGGGACCTGGGTTTGATCCCTGGCCTTCCAGCCCTGCCCCCGGGGCATGCTGAGACTGAGACCGAGACTGGGCGTGGTGCTGCACAACTGTAATCCCAGCTCTTGGGAGGCTGAAAGCAGGAGGATCACTACGAGCCCGATCGGTATAGTGAGACCCTGTAGACCTTATACTAAAAAAAAAAAGAAAAAAGAATCCTGTCATTTCTTCAAGATCTGTTCCCTAGAAGAAGTTGTTCCTTTCCTGCGTCACTTGCAGTACATTTTGTTTCCTTTTCCGGGGAGAAGCTGTTAACGCTTCATGTAGGCCTGTCTTTGTAGGCCTACCTGGGGGGCTGCTGCAGGGACACGCAGGCAGAGCAGTGTCCTCCAGGGCCTACGCTTCCTTCAGCCGCTCCTCCTTCTGCCTGATCTCCGCTGCACGAGTGTGGTTTCCCTGAGTGGTGAACACTTTTCCCTCCCTCCCCTTCTCTCCTGCTCTGCCTTTGCTGCCTGGCTCACCTGAGGAGCCCTGTGTGCTTTGGCTCCATTTCTCTGTTCTCTCCTTTACATGGAGTTCATACATTTAGCGAAGAAAACCTACAGTCATGAACTTTACTTGTAAGTGTCTAATCATTTATACAGATCTAGAAATAGGTACTTTTAAATGTGTAGACCCTAGGTTAATTGAATGCACCTCAGAGTCAGAGAGTTTGGTTTGAATCTCTGTTGTGTTTGGTTTGAGTGTCTCACCTGGAAAGACTACTTGAGCTCTTGGCTCCTCCAGAGGGATATCATTTATGTACAAGATTATTATGATTGCTGAAATGCTGTGTGCATATGGGCTCATGCATTCATTAAGTTTTGCCTATTATGTTGCAACATGTAGCTAAGCAAAGGTAGACTTTTTTTTTTTGGTACTGGGAATTGAACTCAGGACCTTGAGCTTGCCAGGCAGGTGCTTATGCCACTGAGCTATCTCCCTGGCCCAGCTCAGCAAATGTATAATTTTGGCTTAATCATTTCAAAGCTTTCCTTACATGAGAGATTCAAAACTCACATTTTCTAAGGTTCTTTTCAATTCTGACTTGATGCTGTTTTTATATTTTTAAAGGAAAGATTGACGCTTCAGAGATTGTCCAGTCTCTCCAGATCCTGGGGCTAACTATTTCTGAAAAACAAGCAGAGTTGATTCTTCAAAGGTAAGCTCTTCATCATACTGACAATTATTTTTGAGTTGAATATTCTGCACTAGAGGTGTGTGGTCATGTGTGTGGCTAGGCACCACAGGCCCTGCTGGCTCTGCCCACGAGGTGTACTGAGCTGGCGACCGAGAACGGGCGTGGTGGAGCATGCCCGTAATCCCAGCGCTGGGGAGACTGAAAACAGAAGAATCACTATGAGTTTGAGATGCGTAGTGAGGCCCTGTACCAAATACATTAAAAAAAAAAAAAACAACAAAATACCACAAAACCTCCCAGCACCTCACCGTTCTTCATTCTGTACATCTTTTATCATCATCTGTCATCTCTTCCCTTTCTCCCTTTTCCCTGTGCATGTACCTATCTATAGTACACTAGGTCTTTGACTCAGACATTCCGTGCATTGGTGGATACAAACAAACCGCAGAAGCAGCCCAACATTGTCGCAGCTGTGCTGCTGTGTGCTCATTGCACGGCGCCATAGTGTTTGGTAGGACAGTGCCCAGCCAGAGCCCGGATGTCTGGAAGCAGGGGGCAAGGCTGTGGTGTTGTGGGGGAAGCACAAAGCACGTAGACTGCCTGTCTGTGTCAGACGTGTGGAAGGCTCCATTTGTCGGACTTAGGAACAGGTCTGACTTACGGATGTTCTCACTCTGTAGAAATGGGGGTGGGAACTTGGACTGCTCTTTCTTGCAAAGCCACAGTGGCAGTGGACAGCAGTAAAGATTTAAATCCAGAGATACGGAGCCCAGAGTTTGGGTGTTGCTTTTTTCCTCCTAACTTTGTTTCTAATGTATCAATTGAACTGGTTTCTAGATAAAGAGGCTCCCATATTCTTCAGGTTGTTTGACCTACAGGTGCCTGGATGTGAGGGCACTTCAAAGCTCTCCTGGCTAACAGAGAAATACTGATTTAAATTCATAGAGCACAGAGATGCCAGTTTGGTCATTATTGGCCAGGGCAGTCAGGTCAACTTTTAGTGAGTTGGACTCCTATGGACTTAACGCTTTATTTCACATAATAGAGGCAGAACCCCTGAAGTCCAGGTGCTTTCAAAAGAATGATTACATTATGGTACTATTCTTGGGGATGTTTTTAGCCTTCACATTATTAAAAAAGTTTCTTCTTAATAGCTTTATTATTAAGTTCATCTTCTTCTGTATCTGTAGATTCCCTCACAGAAATGCTTCTTTCTTAGGGACAAGTACATGAGCATTTTCTTCCTTTCCATCTAGTTGGAAGTTCTGTTATAAGAACCTTCCCAACAGAAACCCTTTCCTGAGGAAATGAAAGACTACAACATGAAAATAGGATAGAATTATGACCATGGGACATGGAGCATGGAAAACTCTGCTTCTAAAGTCACAGTCACCCACGAAAGTGGGGGAGGTTCTCTTCTTCTGAGGCGTGTTCCCCTTTTCCCTTTGGTGGCTTTCAGAATAATGCAAATTATGAACAAGCTACAGAATAGATCAAGGTGCATTCCTTGGCCTGAGCTGTTATGGCAGAATGCTGTAGACGAATGTACGCTTCTCAGGGACTTATGGTTCAAAGAGGAAATTACAAATGGAAATTCAAGGCTATTTTGGATTGAAAACATTGAAGTTATGTAGCATATCTAAGGTGGTGCCGAAGGGGAATTTTATCATCTTAAAAAAGGTTAAGGCTGAAAACTAGTGGCCTAGTAAGCTAAGGGAGAGAAATCAAAATAATTTCAACGAAGGTAGAAGGAAGAGATAATACAAACAGCAGTGGAACTAAATAGCAAAGTCGCAGAAGTAGAATCAATAATGTCAAAAGTTGGATATTGGAAAAGACAAACCTTGAGAGATTGTGGGAAAAGAGAAATGGGGTGTAAAGAAGGCATGTTTGCAAATAGATGCATCTGAAATTCTAAAAAGACTAAATGTTATGAATAGTTTTATGCCAATAAATTTGAAAAAATATAAAATTGATGAATTTCTAGAAAAATGTAAGTTACCTAGTAGTATCAAGAGGTAGCCAATAGTATGTAAACAAAGAGATTGCATCAATAATTAAAATTTTTCTCATAATGAAACTTCAGTACCAGACAGTTTTTGAAAACTATCAAAGAACAGAACTAAAGCATTTCCAGAGTGTAGAAATAACATGGGGCCCGGTTTTTCCTGCAAGACCACTCAAACCACAATGTGCAAAATAGATGAGTTAATGAAGGCAGCATATTATAGGTTGATGGGATTGATGACATAAATGTAAAAGTTTAAAGAAAACAGCAGTATTTAAATATTAGCAGTGGAATCAGCTGTATGTAAAAAATACCACAATCAATACATTTATAAGGCTGATGTACAACAGTCTCACCTGATGACATTGAAGAGGACTCAGGGCAGGAAAGATCTGCTTCTTCTCTAAGTTGCTAACTGAGATTCATGCCATTGAAAAGAACTCGTGTGCGCTTTCTTCTGAGGGACCCGTCAACTTCAGCCTGCAAGTTATAACGAAGAGAAGAGATAGGAGAACAACCAAGATAACCTGGACATTCTTAGGGAACTGAGGAATTGGAAGCCTGCCCTTGTAGATGTTGAGAGTTGCTATTAAGCTGTGCTTAGGATGGTGTCACTGCTGTAGCTGACAAGTGAAACATAGTAGACATACAGACCTACCTATCCATAGTTTGGATTTGTTACATCAGAGAAATAGCATTATCGATCTCTAGAGAAAGGAGAAACTATGTAATAAATGTGCTGGGCACAAAAGTGAAATTGGATACCTGCTTAGTACCTTACGCAAACACCAGCCTACCATGAAAGTTAAGCCGTGTCACTGCTGGGGGGCTGAAGGGAGTGTCTTTATCTCAGAGTAAGAATTTATTTTTAAGACAATACATGATATGCCAAAAATGAAAACTAAAAAGAGATTAGTTCAGATAAACTCAGGTGAATAGAAATTAAAGTGTGCTTGGACACCCTAAATAAAGTGAAAAGACCGAAGAATTATTTGCCAACTTGACCTTGAGTGTTTAAGGTCAGTTATATGGAGAACTGCGTGTAAGCAAAAGATGTGCAGCCCCTTAAAATGTGCCAAAGTTGTGAGCAGCATTTCATTCAGGAGGAAATGTGAACAGCCAATAACATGGTAAAGGAGGCTCAGGGGCGCCAGCGTTTGAGGAGGAATGCAGTTCCGGCATCGGCGGACCATCTCACCCGAGAAGCTTGTCAGGACAACCCCTTCCTTGGCCTTGAACTATTCAGTTTGGAATAAATTTATTCACTCAGTGTATATTTAGTCTGGGCGAGGCACTCTTTTAGATGCCTTGTTTGTAGTAGTGAACAAAATAACGGAACTCCTTGCAGTGCAGAGGACCATCAGGTGTGCAGATTAAGAGCTTGGGTCAGATACTTAACAGAGAAACTAGTGGTAAGAACACAGCTACAGCATTTGCAACCCAGAGTGATAGAAATGTTAACATTCCACATCTGCATACGCATACGTAATGGCCAGGATGCTTGTGCAGATGTGGGATGTTAGCGCCGTAGTTTACAAATACAGAGTGAAGTACAAGATAATACTCAGGGAACAACAATAAAAAGCTTAGGATTGTGTTTCGTTGACTCCAGTCATTATGCATAGTTTACCCACAAGTTGTAGAATAAAATTAAAAGAAACACCAGAATTTATTTTTTGAGAAACATCAATTAAATTAACCAATAAATGGTACTTTCTTTATGCCAGTTGGCTTAGGAGTGGTTATACTGTAGTGATTATACTGTGGTATACTGTAGTGAAAAAGATAGTCAAAGTTCAGGCACAATTCTTTATTGCTCTCAGGGGCAAAATGGATACAAATGGCTTTATTGTCAGAAGCTTGTAAATAGGGCCAGGGAGATAGCTCAGCGGCATAAGCACCTGCCAGGCAAGTGCAAGATCCTAAATTCGATCCTTGGTACCGCAAAAAAAAAAAAAAAAAAGCTTGTAAATAAAATAAAAACATGTTTATAAATATTTAAGACTAAAATATGTTCATTTTATTTTATTTATTTATTTTTGGCAGAACCGGGGATTGAACTCCGGCCCTTGTGCTTGCCAGGGAAGCCCTTATTCCACTGAGCCATCTCCCTAGCCCCCAATATGTTCATTTTAAAGTTGAAAATGAGTAGCAGGATTTCTTGTCTAGTTGATCTGTGAGTGGAGTATTGATGTCTCTCATAATTGTTTTAGTGCTTATTTGATATTTTTCATGTTGATTAATATTTGTTATAAGATGTAATCACTTTCTTTGTCTCTCTTAATGAGTCTTGTCTTGAAATACACTTTGTCTGCAAATGGTATGACTACCCCTGCTTTTTTCAGGTTCCTGTTGCATGGAGTATTGCTTTCCATCCTTTGATTTTCAGTCTGTGAATTTCTTTTTAAATTAAATGTGTTTCTTGTATGCAGCATGTTGTTGGATCTCGCTTCTTGATCCATTCTGCCAGTTCGTGATTGGTGAATTGAGACCATTAGCATTGATGGTTATGACTGTTACGTACCGACTTATCTTTGTCATGCTATTTTTTCTGTTGTTGGCTCCCTTTTATCTCCTCTGGTTGGTTGCTTGCCTTGCCTGGTGGATTTGTTCTGTTGGGCTTCATGGAGTGCAATCTTGTTATCTTTTCCTAGAGTGTCCTTCAGAACCTTTGGAGTGCTGGTTTGGTGGTCATGAATTTCTTCAGGTGTTCTTTCTCATGGAAGAAACATTTCTCCATCAGATTTGAAAGATAGTTGGGTAGGCTCATCAGTCTGGGTTGGAAGTTGCTTTAGGGCTTGAAATACTTCAAGCTCTCCTTGACTTGAGGGCTTGTGTTGGGAAGTCTTATGTGATTCTGGTGAACTTTCCTTTATACATGATTTGTTTCTTTTTTCTAACAGCTTTCAATATTCTCTTCTTGTGTTGAGCTTATGGACTCTTGACTGCTACATACTTTGATGTAGACTCTTTCTTTCTTTTTTTCTTTCTTTCTCTTTTCCCTTCTCTCCTCTTTCTCCTTCTTCTTTTCCTTCTCCTTCTTCTGGTATGGGAAGTGAACTCAGGACCTTGCACTTACCAGGTAGGTGCTTGTGCCACTGAGCTATATCCCTGGCCCTCTCTTTTTATTGATCATGGCTAATTGGAGTTCTATATACCCCACTTATCTGTATGTCAAATTCTTTTTTCTTGCTTGGGAAATTTTCTTCCATGATATCTATGAACAAGATTTTTATGTCTTTTATGCTACCTCCTGCCTATTCATTGACTCTAATCAATCCTGAGTTATTTTTCTTTGTATCATCTAGCAGCTACTGGATTGATTTCTTGTGGTTCCTTGCTATTTTTAAGAATCCTTTCTTTTCATGATTGCTAGTTGTAATCCTGTCTTGTATATCTGAAATTTTTTCTTCACATTGGCTAATACTGCTGCGGATACTTTTCAATGGAATTTTAAATCTCCTGTATATCTGTTTGAATTTGTTACATAGGTTCTATTTCTTTCCTATGTTGGGCATTCATGGTTCCCATCATTTTCCTAAGCTCTTCTATATAGTTAAAATTTCTGTTTGCTCTAGAGTCACTAATCACGTCTTTCATTATGGCCACTACTACTGTAGTTACCTGAGAAATTATTTCTGATTTCATTTTTTTCTGGAGCCTCTTTGAGTTGATTTGTTACTTCCACTGTTGCCACTTCAGAGAGTCCAGGTGGGTGGCTTTCTGATTGTTCTACCTCATTGCCCCTAGGTTTGTCTTCACTGAACTGGGTGTCTAGTATTGCATCTTGTTTAAGTGTCTTCTGTTCCATTTTTTAAAAAAATTAATACCTGTGTCGATTCTTGTGAATTGTCTATAGCAAGTAGCTTTATCACTATATTTAGAACCCTTAGGAAATGATTACTTCTCAGAGGTGTCTTCCAGGCATTCCTGGCTTTTGAGTGGTAAGTCTGTTGCAGGATCCTACCTCTTCAATTTATTGATGATGAGAATTTGCTGCCTACTTGGCCCAGACCCTGGTTTTCTGGCATTGGCTCACAGTATTTTCTATGACTCTTGGGAAATCTCAGTCTTGGCATATCACAAAACACAACTGATTAGAACAACTGTGTCACACTGGCTCACGTGGTACAGCAGCAATTAGCATCAAACGCATCCTGGAAAATGACAAAGTGAGGTAGCTATTAATTTGTAACCTTTAAACATATGACATAGATTTGTGGTTTTCTAACAAAATTAAAATGAACCAGAAAATTGTATGCAGAAAGTAAACCCTTCACATGGCAAATTTACCCCAGCAGCAGAAAATTTAAAAGGGGTTATGGGCAAAGATAGAGAAATAGAAGAGGAAGAGATTAGAAGCAGGGCTGGAGGACAGAGGAAGATCATGCAGACTTTGGGAAACTGGTGCAGAAGACAGGAGGAAAAGAGAGAAGGAAGAGGTGAAACCAAGAACAGAATAGAACAACAACCAAGCTAGAAACGGTTCACATTTATATAAAAATAAGAAAAAATCATCTAGAAAAATAAAGCAAAGCAGAGCAAACCAACCAACCAAACAAACACAAAGACAAAAAGAAGAAAAAAAAAAAAAAAAAAGGAAAAGGAGAAGAAATAAAATAAAATGTTCACTTCAAGGCGAATCTGCTGTCCCTGGTAGGCAGTGTGGGCAGAAGAGTCCAGGCCCAAGCTGAGTATTGCCCGCAAACCAGCTGTGGCTGCAGGGCAGGGTGGTAGA
This sequence comes from Octodon degus, assembly GCF_000260255.1. NCBI lineage: Eukaryota > Metazoa > Chordata > Mammalia > Rodentia > Octodontidae > Octodon > Octodon degus. The sequence goes on from NW_004524660.1 coordinate 3,368,048, forward strand.
TGATCCCGGTGAGCCTACGCCTTTAGTGCCACTGAAGATCAGACTGGTTTCTGGCTGTGAGGCCAAAAATAGTTATTGAGCCTGCAGCAGTCCTGCTGGCTTGAGCGGGGCCCCTGCCGGCTTGAATTTAGCTCCTTGCTGGCTTGACTGTGACTCCCAGACCCTGGCACGGACCCTGGCTTGGGGAACCTGTAGATGGAGCTCACAGCTGCTCTGAATGCTGAGCTCAGTTGGCCCCTTTCCAAGAGGGCTGCCGGCCAGTTGCCCTCTGCTGGGGGACTTCTGAACCCAGATACCTCCCCAGCCTCTGTAGTCCGCTGTTCCCACTGCTCCGTTTCCACTGGTGCGTTTCCCTCTGGAGGCCCCTGGCGTCACCAGTAGTCACTGTTTGTCAGGTTTGAGCCCCTCCTCCCACCCAGTAGCCCAGGCTGAGGGAGGAAGTGCCGCCTGCAACCCCTTTGCTCTTCCCTGCAGTTTCTCTTTGTGCTTTCTGTGGGCTGCAGTTCTTGCTTCCGATCCTTCCTGGGCTCAGGGGACCCGTTTCCCTCCTTCTCTTCCTCATGATTCTGTATTCCAGTGTCTGGACACCAAAACGCAGGCTCTGTCCCAGCTGCTTACCCCTCTGCTATTTTCTTGGAAATCTGAGCTGGCAGGATTTCTTAAGACTCACAAGGCCCAGGCATAAACAGGTTGCTTCTTTCTTACAGTAACTACGAATTTTTTTTTTTTTTTAACTTGATGGGAGTTGGAGAAGGAAACTGACGGTGTATTCTGAGTATATTTCAAAATCACACCCAAATGTTACAGTTGACTATTAAGAAATTGTCTTCCTGAACCAGGATAAGAAAAACTGATCCTGAATCCATTGAGTACTACCTCCCAATGTCTCATCGTCCATTTTTGTATTTTATAGGTGATTGATTTAGACTTTGACAAAGTGTTGAAGGTAGTCTTTAGTGAATGCTGTGTAATTTTGGGGTCCATTTTTATCTAGATTGCTATAATTCCCCAAAAGAGCCATTGAATGCCAGCCGCTATTTCTGTCAGCCTATAATCATTAGCGGGATTTTAAAAATTAAATAAGGCTATTAAATTGAAAAAAAAGACCTATAAGGCAATTTTATTTATCAATTTCATTTTTTTTTCTTCAATTGTTTTTGAAACTCAGCATTGATGCTGACGGGACAATGACAGTGGACTGGAATGAATGGAGGGACTACTTCTTATTTAATCCCGTTACAGATATTGAGGAAATTATCCGTTTCTGGAAACACTCGACCGTAAGTGTACTTTACTTTTTGTAGCTGTAAGCCATGGGTATAATTGCTATCCATCAACACTGGGCAACATTTTTGGGGATGGAGATCCAGGTTCCAGTAGAATCTCAGCAGCTCCTTAACTTGTAGGGTTCTGTTTGGCCTGTTAAGCATCGATTTATAGAATATCTTCAACCCCCCCCCCCAAGACTGCATAAACATATCTATTCTCAAAACTTGGAAGAAGTACAACCGCGATGAATCAGCTCCCCAGCATTTTATTGGCACTTAGAGAGCTTACCACAGGGAAATCTAAAAGCCATAGGCTTTTATTTTTATGGATACGTAGTGCTCAAATGGTCTCAAAACCTGGTGGTTTATTTCCTTGGCCATTCATGATAAAGCAATGATCGCTTGTCAATCTGGCTTCCTAAATTGCCTCGATTTACTTCTGGTATAAGGCATATAAAACAATCACTGAAGGTTACAAAATTCTTTTGGCTCATTTGCTCAGCAGTTCATGTTATGGATTCTGCCCAGCTTTCACTCTGATTAAGTTCATTAATATTCTGCTAAGATATATTTGTGTAAATTAGCTTCATTTGTGCAGTCTTCTCCCCAAACCATTGGGTTCTCTCTGGAGGAACCTTTTTCCTAATCTGTTTACCTTCATAGATTTTAATAAATTTAATGTAAACTAAATGAAGCCCAGAGCTCAATTTGCCACTGGTAACAATGTCTAAGATTAAACAGGACATTATAAAATGGTCATTTTTATCTATGAGTATAAACTAATATGATATTGGTAATTCTTGACCAGGTAAATTTTATACTTAGTGATGTTTTATTTATATGGTTTTTATTTCAGGGACAGTTGATAATAAAATTATAATTCTGTGTCCATTGTACTGATAATAAAGTAAAAGGAGAGCGAGGATTACTACCAAAGCACGCATAGCTCCTTACGCTTATAGTTTTGCCTATAAAACCTTTGATGCCGGGGCTGGGGAGATAGTTAGGTGGTCTATGCACCTGTCTGGCAAGTGCAAAGACCCAAGTTCAATCCCCGGTACCACATGCTTTGCCAGCTCTGGAACCCAGGCATGCTGTGCTGGCCATCCAAACCGGGCATGGTGGCGCATGCCTGTAATCCCAGCACTGGGGAGGCTGAGACAGGAGGACCACTATGAGTCTGAACTGTGTAGTGAGACTCTGTATCAAATAAATAAATAAATAAAATTTATTTAACAACAACAACAAAAAAAAAACCACCACCCTTTTGGGGGCAGGGGAGATGGCTCAGTAGAATAAGCACTTGCCTGGCAAGTGCAAGGGCCTGAGTTCAATCCCCAGTTCCACCAAAAAACCAAACCAAACCAAAACAAAAACTCTTGAATGCCAAAATCTTTTTGAAAAACTTTTCTTGCAGTTCTGGGATCAAATCCAAGGCCTAAAAGAATAGTAGGCAAGTATTATATCACTGAGCTATATTCCCAGTCTCCAAATGATTTCAACACTAAAGCTGTAACACTGTCATTTCAGCACTTTGATTTTCTCAAGTTGTATAGCAGTCTATAGCAAGGTTTAGAATAGATTAGAGGAGTGATCACTTCAGAGACACTTTATGAAGAATCTTTCTTAGCCACTTTTATAAAGAATCTATTGCATGTTGTGACAAGTCGTGTTTAGAAAAATTATCTATAGTCAGTCAATATAAGATGTGAGGTAAGATACTTAGAAATAGTTTTAAAAATTCTTATTTAGGGCCAGCGAGATAGCTCAGTGGACTAAAGCGCCCGCTTAGGCAGAGTGCAGTGGCCAGGGTTCAGTCCTCGGGCCTGCTGTGCCAGCCCTGCCCTTGGGCAAGCTGAGACAGTGATTGAGACTGGGCGTGGTGGCGCGCACCTGTAATCCCAGCTCTTAGGAGGCTGAAAACAGGACGCTCACTGCGAGTCTGATCTACGCAGTGAGACCCTGTACTAAATACATTAAAAATTTCTTATTTATATATTCAAAGCATATATCATGCTATAAAGTATAATGTGCATAGAATTTTGTGATAGGATATCCTTAAAGAATTACAAGCTAACTTCTTAACAGGTGTCGTCACCACCTGGACATGGCTTCCTGGCATTATGGAGTGGATGTAGCGTGAAGGAGTTCACACTGCCTGATAAAAGCCAGCCTTTCATTGTAACGTAGACCAACGTGAGGAAAGTTACTCAATCTGTAAAAGCAGAGCGTTGTAAGGGCCAGTTTGGTAGATTTATTGTCAATTTTAAGTTCTTTTTTTTTTTTAACAAAAGTTTTTATTTTTAAAGAATAAAAAATAGTTTAAAAAACATTAGAAACTATATAGAATTTCACTAAATGAAGTCAATTTTAATTTCTTATAAACTGATACTGGATTATGTTTTGTACGAGTAGACTATTTATAATCATCTTTGTGCCCAAATTGGTTCATTATGAACACTGAAGAATAAAGTTGACCTTAACTGTTAAATAACACAATTCTAAAACAAACAAATAAAAAAAAATCTAAGCCTATCTATTTTTAATTGAAGCACTATGATGACATTTTTTCCTGCTTTAACAGGGAATTGACATAGGGGATAGTATAGCTATTCCAGATGAATTTACAGAAGATGAGAAAAAGTCCGGGCAGTGGTGGCGGCAGCTTTTGGCGGGAGGCGTCGCTGGCGCCGTCTCACGAACAAGCACCGCTCCATTGGATCGCCTGAAGGTCATGATGCAGGTAGGCCTAGGTCTGCGTCTGGGTTTGGCCTAAAGAGTAAAGCACCGAGAAATGTGGGTCACTGCAAAAGAAGTTTTAAATTCACAGTAATTGTTTTTCATATATATATATATATATATATATATATTTATGTATTTACTTTCATATATATGTATGTTAAATTTTGATTTCATTGCTACTAAGTATCCAGTGGCATCTTCAGCTGTTGGCTCATGTATGTAATAAATTTTAGTCTTCAGCGTTCCACGACTTCTGTTCCTCTGGTCCTGGAGACTGAACTCAGAGCCTCTGTGCCAAGCTACACCCCCAGCCCTTTCTTTTAGTTCCTCTTTCCCGATGGAGTCTCACTGGTTTGCCCTGGCTGCGCCCCGGCTGGCTGGCCTTCCGCCTCAGCCTCGGTACCGGGTAGGGGTCACTAGAGAAGATACCTGTGTATCTTCAGGGTGGGCTTACAACGGCTGCCTGCAGAGTCAGGATGGAGGGATGTGCCACGGCCTCTGTGCCCCGGAGACCTGGGGGATGCAGTCCAAAGTCCTGGAGCTCACTCCAGAGTCTGGTGCTGGTCCTTCTGGCAAGCTGCAGGGCCAGCATTGGGAGGCCGAAGCGTGTGCTGGAGGCCGGAAGGATCTGGAGCCGGGCGTCCAAAGGCCGTGGGGAAGACTGTGGAGGTGGGAGCTCCTCTGAGGCATCAGAAGGGGGCAGACCTCCTTCTGTTTTTGCTTTTATTGCATCCATCAGGCTCCAAGCCTGCTGGCTGGCCTCACCCACACCCAGCGTGGGTCTTCCCTTTTCAGGAAGTCAGCTATCCAGGCACACCCAGAGCTGTGCTCCGCTAGTCGGCTAGCTTTTTGCTTTTTTTTTTTTTTTTAAAATGTATTTAGTACAGGGTCTACAGGGTCTTACTATACAGATCGGACTCGTGATCCTCCTGTTTTCAGCCTCCCAAATGCCAGATTATAGGCATGCACCACCACGCCCAGTCTCAATCACTGTCTCAATGCACCAAGGGGCAGGGACGGCACAGCACGCTGGGGATCGAATCCTAGTCCCTGCATCTGCCTAAGCAGGTGCTTTAATCTGCTGAGCTATCTGGCTGGCCTTTTGCTAATTTTAAAACTGAACCGTCTTTCGACTCTCACATCCTCCCAGAGTGCTGGTGTCACAGTTATGCAGCAGCAGGTCCGGTGGGCTGTTGGAATATGTCATAAAGGGCAATCTGTGGTCAGCACTATATTTTCCTTCTTTTTCATGTATTTGCCAAAAGTGGGGCATGTCTGAAATCTAGAATCTTGGGCTAGGGATGAAATTTTAACAGTTGCGTTAAAGGTGAGGTTAGCAGGAAAAAGAGCTGGATCTGCAGACTGACTTTGCTTCTTGCTTGCAGTGTGCCTTTGGATTGGCCAGGGTGGAAAGGAGGGAAAGGAAGACAATGTTAATCTGTGTCTGCCCCACTTTAAAAACAGCTGTATTTGTTAAACCTAGGCTAACACTTTTCATATCTGTTCTTAGATCTTTCTATAGCATGGTGTCTGATATTTTAAGCTATCTACTGATGTTCTCACTTTACTTGGGAACAGAGATAGTGTTTCAAAGGAAAAGGGCAGGAATTGGTTATCAGTTTTTCTTTAGGAAAAACTGACTTTGAAAGAGCTTGAAGCGAAGCAGTTTACTGGGGCGTGGTCACGAACTGGCCACGTGACTGATCTTCCATCTTCAACCTTTTCCCTGTTTTTTTTTTGTTTTTTTTTTTTTTTTTGGTGGTACCGGGTATTGAACTCAGGACCTTGTGCTTGCCAGGCAAGCGCTTATTCTACTGAGCTATCTCCCCAGCCCCAAACTTTTTGCATCTTTAAAATTAGTGGTAGTCACTCATTTCTGCAGAAGCTGAGACAGCCAGAGGAATGGTTGATATCTTGAACTATTTTGGTTCATTAAGCAGTTTTCATTTATAGTCAGGCAGAAGTTCTAATGTATTCAAATACCAACAACAATAGTGGGATAAGCCAGCACACCGATGAGGACTCACTGCATCAGGCTGTTGGCCCACGTGGTGATGAATTTATTGCACAGAGAGACCTTGAGATCCGTCACAGTGGCCGTTTTTCTTTTTGGTGTCAGGTTTTCTGTGTTCCCATGTCTGTGGTTGTGATATACATCATGTCCAAGTCATTTTCAGACCCAATTGTAGTTCATGCCTGTACTACTTCTTGGGGAAGGGGAAGGGGAAGGGCATGATATGTGACCGTCAGTATGTTTTGCTTCTTCATGTGTCCATTGGTATTCTATAGCTTAACGTACACTTTGGTTCATGTTCTCTCATGAATATTGCTTATATTAATTTTAAGTTTTTCAAGTCTTGGGCCAGGGCACTAGCTCAGAGGCTAAGCACCTGCTCAGGCAAGTGCAGGGCCTGGGGTTCGATCCCCAGCACCACATGCTGCGCTGGCCCCACCCGCAGGCGTGGTGTGCCGGTCACCTAGACATGGTGGTAATCCCAGTGCTGGGGAGGCTGAAAACAGGAGGATCACTATGAGTCAAAGCTGCATAGTGACACTCTGTACCAAATATGTACGTATATACATACATACATACATACATAAATTTATCAAGCCTTCCCTGACTGCTTTCCCCTGCTGAAGACACTAACTATTCTTAGTTTTAGAAGCAGACTCAGACCTGTCTCAAAAAAAAAGATGCCTGTTGTCCCACTCATCATTATATATTTTCTTGAAGCTCTGTATTTTATTTTTAAATGTGTATTTTTTCCAGTTATAAAGAGTATTGAAGAACAATTGTTTGACTGTTTGAGAAATAATGTCAGTGATAATGCCAGCAGTATTTTATATCATTTGTTTTTATTTTCAGGTTCACGGTTCAAAATCAATGAACATATTTGGTGGCTTTCGGCAGATGGTAAAAGAAGGAGGAATCCGCTCCCTTTGGAGAGGAAATGGAACAAATGTTATTAAAATTGCTCCTGAGACAGCTGTTAAGTTCTGGGCATATGAACAGGTAATTATTATCATCAGAGTAAATTATTAACAAAGCAGAGTTAGTAAACTGATTCAATAAAGGTTAGGTCACAGTGCTTTTGGGATTCTTGTTTAGCTTATTTTGTTTATTGGATACAGGACGTCACTATGCAGCTCAGACTTGTAGTGATCCTCCTGTCTCGGCCTCCCCAGCGCTGGGATTACAGGCGTGCATCACCATGCTTAGTTTTGATGGCTGGCAGGATGCAGTTGTGGTTCTGGGGCTGGCATGGCATATGGGGTACCAGGGATCGAACTCAGGTCCTTGCACTTACCAGGCAGGCGTTTAGATTGCTGAGCTATCTCCCCAGCCCAAGGGGAGCCTTATGACTCAATTTTGGGATTCTCAACTTTATAATATTATTTATAAAGACAAACTACTTTTTTTTTTTTTTTTCATCTTTTAGGACAGGGTCTACGGGGTCAACAGGGTCTTACTATGTAGATCAGACTTGTAGTAATCTGCCTATGTTCAGCTTCCCAAGAGCTGGGATTACAGGCTCACGCCACCATACTCAGTCTCCATCCCTGGTCTCAGTGTGCACTGGTGGTAGGGCCAGCACATGCGCCAGGGATCGAACCCGTCCATTGCATCTGCCTAAGCAGGCACTTTAATCTGCTGAGCTAGTTGGCTGGCCCTACTTTGTTCTTTTCTCAGGGACTCTTAAAGGAAAGGTATGAATTAAGCCTATTTATTTTGGATTCTTAATAGATGCAGGGCACTAATGTAAGTTTTACAAAAGGCTTGCAACCTAATCTCTGGAAGGAGAACTTTTGAGATGAAGACCTCCGTACAGTTGGACACTGCTCCAGGGGAGCTGAATTTGCAGTGCAGCCCCCGAGCAGCAGCTGCTTGGCCTCTAACAGTGGGGCAGAGCCCATGTGGGGTCCTTGTCGAGTTGGCGTACACGAGTACCTCAGTCTCTGAACGCAGTTCCTGCTAACTCCCACGTATTTAGAGTAGTGTTTCAACCTAACATGCTATGAAGAAATGCCTCTTACAGCAGTTAAGCTTTAGAACTTTATTTCTTTCCAAGGTACTTAGCAGAACTGTCTCCTTGGACATCTGCAAAGTCATTTTCCTGTCATTTGTTGTCATCATGTTTTACCTTGGACCATAAAGGCTTGAAATTTAACTCCACCTTGTACTGTTTGTTTTATTTTAAATAGACTGAATGTAATTCTGGAGAGTGTTTTGTTCCTGAAAAACAGAACACCCTTGGAGAGATTACTAGATCTAGTGATGCCTGTTTCTTGTCTTGAGAAATAGGGGCTCGGAGAAGCAGAATGAAGGATATCTGTCCTCCGGGACTTCCTTACAGCCTAACTTTGGGGGAAGCACTCACGGCATGGTCGGTGGGGCTGGCGTTCTAGGCAGTCTTAGTCTGTTCTGTCTCTTTTATTATAGGAAAGCCAGGACCTAAACTGACTAAATATTAAAAGCTAACGCCATTATTTCAGCGTGCAGGGGCTGGGTATGTTTGCAAGTCCATGGTTATTCTGTGCACCTTAGTCTTCGTGCCATTTCTCAGATTCTTACCTGGATACCACGCATGGGCACACTCTGCTGTCATCCATCCCAGCTCCTCTCTGAGCCCTTGCAGCATTCTCTCCACCCCCCCCCCCTTTTGAGATTGGGGTTTAAACTCAGTATGTATTTCTTTCCTTTTTTTTTTTTTTTGTATTTTAGGGAAGGGTCTACAGGGTGTTCAGGGTCTCACTACTAGATCGGACTTGTAGTGATCCACCTGTTTACAACCTCCCAAGAGCTGGGATTACAGGCGCGCACCATCACTCCCAGTCTCAGTCGCTGTCTCAGTGCACCCCTTGCTGTGCAGGCTTTTCCTCCGGGCGCGCTGAGACTTGCTTGAGACGGTGTGGTGGTGCATGCCCATAATCTCAGCACTTGGGAGACTGTAAACAGGAGACTCACTACAGTCCAGTCTAGTAGTGAGATCCTGAACATTGTGTAGGCCCTTCCCTAAAATATAAAAACAAAAAACAAATAAACAAAGGGCTGGGGAGATAGCTCAGAAGAACTGGGGAGATAGCTCAGTAGAATAAGTGCTTGCCTGGCAAGCGCAAGTCCTGAGTTCAATCCCTGGTACCACAAAAAACAACAACAACAACAACAAAACCAAAAGCTGTTTGCTCCACAATACCTGCTTTGTTATAGTTCCCTTTGTTTCCTCGTGTTACATTTCTTTTCCATTGAATTCTGATTATTTCAGTGCTTAGTCTGTCTCCTTAGTGAGACACTGTTTCCTTGGGTAGTAGCTGCTTGCTTTTAGGTTCCCCCCGCCCCCCAGAAACTTGCTGTGTGCCAATAAATCTTTACTGAATGAATGAGAAGGCAGAATTGCTAAGGTTGGGGGTTGAGTCTAAGCTTACTCGAGGCCCTAGGCCCTTAAGAAGAAGGGAAAGGTGGGTATTTAAAGCAGTAGGGATTGCACATAGATAGACATGAGAGCATCCTTCGCTGGGGGAATGGAAGGCCATTTCTCGTGCCTCCAGGGCAGTAGAGTACATTTCTGGAGAGATAATGATAAGACGGACAGCAGTTGGACAGAGAGGCAGGAGCCAAAGGTGGTAGGATTTCATCATGAATGTGGTAGGGCTACTGAGGTGTCCCATGCAGAGAGGTGAAGGGAGTACAGTTACATTTAAGGAGGGTCACCTTGGGAAAAGAGTGACAAGAATATTGGCAGGGAGAGAGGCTGGACTGGATGGAGGGAGATTTTCTAAGGGAGTATTTCAGTAAGTCAGGTTAGAAATGGTGGGAGGGGCCAGGGAGATAGCTGAGTGGCATAAGCGCCTGGCTGGCTATGGCAAGGTCCCAAGTTTGATCCCTGGTACTGAAAAAGGAAGAAAGAGAGAGAGAGAGAGAGAGAGAGAGAGAGAGAGAGAAAGATAAAGAAAGAGAGAGAAAGAAAGAACACCAGGATAAGGTGATGGTTGTGTGAATTGAAGAAGAAAAATATGAATTAAAAAAATAGTAAATACAATCAGAACTCACTGAGTGCTTGGTTATGGAGGGGGAGAGAGGGAGGGAGGGAGAGAGAGAGAGAGAGACAGACAGACAGACACACAGAGATAGAGAGGACTCAAGGATGAGATTATGGTTCCCAGCTGGAGAGGCCGTGTGCATAAAGAATATAATGTCATGTTCCACTCTGGTCATGCTGAGTCTGAGCCCTCTGGGAGATACATGGGTGTGGGGTAGGAGGGGCTGTCCCGTAGGCAGGTAGGTGGATGGCTCATTTAGGGACTATGAGGCAGGTATGGGGCATACAAAGGTCATTACTCGAGTCATTGGAATGGGCAGGATCACCAAGTAAGAGCTTATGAAGTGCAAAGCATTCTGGGAATAAGCCCCAAGGGAGGAGTGGAAAAACTTGGAAATGAGACTGAAAAGGATTAGCCGAAGGGACAGGAGGAAATCCAGAGTAGAAGTTAGTGGAAGAAAAGGGTGTCCTGAGGACTCCTATTATGACCGTGAGTGAAGATAAACTCCCACAAAATAGAGGAGTGTGTAGGAACAAGGAAGCTTTATTGGGAGCTTGGGACTAACACCCTGACTTTGGCTCAGGACTCCCAAATTGTTAGTACTGGCCTGGACTTTGCTTTCAGGTTTTGTACTTTTTAAGTATCCACAGCACTCACATTCCCACACTCACAGGAATGTTGCAGAATTGTCACACAATTGTTACAAGGCTCGCATTCTTACATTCTCCAGGTATTGGAGACCACCTGCTGGTCACAGGGCATTGTAGCTTGATGTTTACTCTACTTGCTGAGCTGTTCTGTTTCTTTCCCTTTTTGAAATGACTTTGTTTTTCTCAGTAGATTTTATGGTTAACTACAGGGAAGGGGGGAGGAAGTAAATTAATCCACAGTTTAAGTGAACTTAAGTGATTTGTGTTAAAATGGAGTCATAGAAAGAGAATGGAGACTCTCTTGCCCTGTCAATAGGGTACACAGTGGTGAATGTAATGAGTGTTGTTTAGGGTTTATCAACCCAAAGATATGTGTGAGAGAGAGAAAGAGAGAGAAAGAGAGAATGGGGAGGAGGAGGAGACAGAGAGAGAGAGAGAGAGAGAGAGAGAGAGAGAGAGAGAGAGAGAAACTTCCAGATTACACCCCTAGTGACCCACCTCAAGCCAAGCCCCACCTTCTAATAGCGAGTCATCCGCTCATCTCCCCAAATCCCTACTTCTGAGCAGGTGAGCCTCCCGGAGGACACTAGATCTACATCACAGCACTAAGTTACCAATCCTGAGAATGAGGGAGCAAGTGGTGTTGGTGCTGGAGAGAATGAAGGAGGATGAGAAAGAGCTGGAGTTGACCGAGGGCTTGGAGAGCCCAGTTAAGTCTCCTTTAGAAGAGTCAAATTCTGTGCCCTTGGTGAGCACTTAAAGTCTCTAAGATAGGGCCCGGTCTTTGCCACATGTTGTTATAGATTGTGTCTCGATGTCCCCCACTGATTCATATGGTCATAGGTCGGACTTTTCCAGAGGTGGCTGGGCCTCGAGTGTGTGATGCTGGGACTGATTTGTGGTGCAATGTAGGGATCAAGGCACCACGTGGAGGGCGCGAGTGCTGCCCACCCTGAGCCCTGGATAAGATAGGAGGGCCAGAAAGAGCTGTGGTCATCCCCTGTTGCTTTCTTCGGCCTGCCGTGAGCTGTCCTCTGCGATGCCCCTTTGCCGTGCCACCCTGCCTTGCAGCCAGCCACTTATAGACTGAAACCCTACACACAAACTTTGTGCTCCGTAAACCTGTCCTCCTTTAACTTTGAGTGTCAGGTATTTTGTCTCAGAATGAGAAAAGTAACTAACACACATTAAGTGTCTGGCACCTAACTTATTTTTTAAGAGAAAGTATGTCTAAAAGATCTAAACATTATGAAAACTTTATTTTCTGTGATCCTGGAAAAGAATGCTATTATTAATTTAGCGAAGGAATAAAGGTCAAGTCTGTGGCATATCTATGTTCTGTGGAATCGTAACTTGAAAGCCACAGTCGGGTGAACGGTGAATGCTAGCGTATAAAGCATGCTTTTCTGCCAGCTCTGCCACTGGGAAGCAGGAAGGAGCTGCAGGAGGAGCAGGTCCTATCCAGAGCCTGTTGAACTACGCAGCTTTCCACCTGATAAGATAAAAGTACCTGACATAGACAACGGAGAGAGACTTATTGTGGTGTCAGAAGGTGCAGAGGCAGAAATGGCGTGGTAGAGGAGGGCTGCTTTTAGTCCATGGCAGCCCTAAAACTGAGTGAGGTGGGGGGTGCGGTGGAGAAAGGAGGAGGAGGAGGAGGAGGAGGAGAGAAAGCAAGAAGAAGAAAAAGAGAAGAGAGAACTCTGCCCTCTGATACCACACTTAATCCCATAGTGCTCCTATTAACTGTACCTCCTTATATCACATTCAGCTAGGAACCAGATTGTACCCCTGTGTAATTTGGGGGGGGGTGTTTTAGATCTGATTTGGTATTGTCATATCTGGCTTAGGCTGTCATAACAAAATAGCACTGACTGTGTGGTAAAAACGGTAGACATGTATTTCTGGCCTGTGTGGTTTATGGCGAGGACCCTTGCTGCGTGCTTGGGAGATCGGTCCTTGGTACCTGTGTGAGCGGAGACTCCGACGGCTCTTCTTATGAGGATGATAAGAACACGAGGCCTGCACTTTCATGAGCTCATCTCCCTTTAGTGACCTCTGATGGCCTCATCTTCTAATACCACACCATGGGTTCAGCGTATGAATTTTGAGGTGATACAGCTTAGTCCATAGCAGGTATTAATATGCATTTAAAAATTTATTCCTACAGTACAAGAAGTTGCTTACTGAGGAAGGACAAAAGATAGGAACCTTTGAGAGATTTATTTCTGGGTCCATGGCTGGAGCAACTGCACAAACTTTCATTTATCCCATGGAGGTAAGTACCATGGCGAAGCTTGCCCGACTCGGGGTGTGGATTGGCCAGCCGCTGTTGTCCGTAAGTTATCCCCAAACGATCAGTTTAAAACAACAAGCATTTATTATGTCACTGTTTCTGTGGACCAGGAATCGGGGTGCGGCTTGCCCGGCTTGCCCTGGCTCTGGGTTTTTCCCAGCCGCACTGTCCAGGTGTCAGCTAGGGCTGCAGTCACCTTAGGCCCAGCTGGGCTGGGGCTGTTCCAGGCTTACTCATGTGGATGTTGCCTGGCCTCACTGGCTGTTCGTTGGCTGGAAGCACTGGTTCATTGTGGTGTGGCCTTTCAGTAGGCTTCACAACATGGCGTCTGGTTTTACAGGTGTGAGTGTGTGTGTGTGTGTGTGTGTGTGTGTAAGGGGGAGAAAGAACCTGCAAGAGGAAGTTTTCGAGATGCAAACTGCTGTCTCTTGTCACTTCTGCTGTGTTCCACTGGTCACAGAGAGCAACCCTGGTGGAGTACACTAGGGGACCACACACAGCTGTGAATACTTGCAGACAAGGTTGTGTGGCCTCAGAGGCTGGCTGCCAGCCTCTGAGAATGATAACTCAGTTCTTGATGAGAATGATAACTCAGTTCCTCTCCAAAGAGTTTATGTACCACGAATTTAATAATAGAACCCCAGGCTGTGATTATAGGGTGGAAATCCTACCTGGACACCCGCATGCAGCACAAGAGGTGGCAGACTGGAGACCGGTGGGCAGTTAGAAGAGCCTGATGTTAAGAGTGGCTTTTACGTGTTTAAGAGGTAGATTAGATCAAAGCAAAAGAAAACAATGAATATGTAGTAGACACCTGGTATTTTAGGCCTATGAAGTCTAAAATACTGTCTGCTCTTGGCAGAACTCATTTGCCTACTTCTACTATAGAAAAAAATCATACTGTAAAAATTTGAATGTTTTTGTTGATATAACAAAGGCTTGGGCTTGGGGGTTTGGCTCAGCGGTAGAATGTTTGCCTAGCAAGCTGGAAGCCCTGGGTTCGGTCCTCAGCACTAAAACCAAAAAATAAACCTCTCTTAAAAAACCTCCCTTAACAAAGGCTTTTTAATCATTGATAAGGTCTAAGCAAGATGAGCACCTGGTCTTCCTCTTGTATCCTCCAATTCAGTTATAGCACCACCTCCTAGCTCCCCTACACCTTGTGCTTCAAGCTAGAAATGCCACTCTTAACATCAGGCTCTTCTAACTGCCCACCGGTCTCCAGTCTGCCACCTCTTGTGCTGCATGCGGGTGTCCAGGTAGGATTTCCACCCTATAATCACAGCCTTATCTAGCTTGAAGCACAAGGTAGGATTTCCACCCTATAATCACAGCGTTATCTTGTACATGAGCCCTTCCTCACCTTCCACACTAAATGGTGTTTTATTTTGATATCAGTAGGTTATTTTTTCTTCATTTCCTCTGTCACCTCTCTCAGACAGATCCTCTTTGCAAAAATGGGTTTTCTTGGTTCTGACCTCAGCCCCTCAATAGAAGTAATACACAGGAGAAAACATATCATCAAATGGACAGTCATTTGAGTGACAATACATGTTAGGCATTATTTCTCAAAAATTGCTTCTTTTGAATTTTATGATGCTACAGTTAATATGAACTGTAATATTTTGTTAATTTTTTTCATATCTAGGTTTTGAAAACCAGGCTGGCAGTAGGTAAAACTGGCCAATATTCTGGAATGTATGATTGTGCCAAGAAGATTTTGAAACATGAAGGCTTAGGAGCTTTTTACAAAGGTTATGTTCCCAATTTATTAGGCATCATACCTTATGCGGGCATAGACCTTGCTGTGTATGAGGTGAGTTTATAGCATTGCTTTGAATCTACAAATGTAGTTATATAGCTAATATTGCTAGAATTTGACTTTATATAAAGATGTAGATAAGAAAAGTTATATAAGATGTAGGTAAAGAAAATAATATTTCTTTTCTAGTACCTTGTGATGTGAGAACTCATATGGATGGAACTACATTTGTATTAGATTTCCTAATGAATTATTTTAATAAAGAAAGTGGACTCAAATACAGACATAGTTCCTCAGCTTAGAACATGAGGTGGCAGAGAGAGGAACAAATAAGTAAAAATATTACATTTTCTTTGACTATGACATTTTCTTAAACTATGACATTGACGAAGCCAACTAACTAGTGGGATTGATCTTTTGTACCAAAGAGTCAAAACTCAGAATACAAACCTTGGGTTAACCTTACCACATACATCATTTCATAGTTTGTGAATCTGACAAACATTTATTGAGTAGACACCATGTGCCACCCACTGGGTTAGATCACACTAGGTTTCAGTGCCTGCCTGAAAGAAATGAAAGAGCTGGTGGAGAGATGGGCAGGACAACAATGTAAGCGCAGCGTGGCGTGTTGTGCTTGGACAGATGGGCCCCTGGGCAGGTGTCTGGAAAGCACCAAGTTGCTGAGAGGGGAGGGCAGTAGGATGTACAGTGAAACCACATCAGAGAATGTACTGTTGCCATTTTGTTTGCTGTCTTCTGTATATTGTATAGCTTGTACCTCTTCTTTTTTTCCTGCTTCCATCTCATGTATATTGTTGATTTTTTTTGCTTCTAGTGCCATATTTTGATTCCCTTCTTATTGCCTTTTGTGTGTGTTCTTTAAATATTAGCTCTGTGGCCACTATGACAATTACATAAATGTCAGCTATGACAATCCATCATAAACTGGTGACAACTGGTCTTTGGTTGTATGTAAAACTCCATTCTTGTCTTGGTTACCTTCTTTGTCACTGGGATAGAATACCTGATACCTGCAACACACGGGAGGAAAAGTTCATTTTAGCTCACAGGTAGTAGAAGTTTCAGTCTGGAGTCGACTGGCTGGAGTGCAGGACAGCAGAGGCCAGCTGCTTTCGGAGGAGCAGATGGGAAGCAGAATGTGGAGGGAGGGGCTGGGGCGGGGAAGAAACCCTCCCCAGGACTTGCCTAGCGAGTGGCCTCCCTGACCAGGCCTAACAGCAACCCAGCTCTAATCTCCCATAACCCAACCACATTCCAAAGTCCCCACCTGTGGGCGTGGGTGGCTGTGGGAGGACATCTAGATATAACCTGTAACAATTTCTTTACAGGTCTGCCCTGCCCCTACTTGGTTACTGATGACACCAAAAAAACCTTCTTTTTATATTGTGTATCAATTAACATACATTTTCAGTTATTTTTAATGCTTTCATTTTCTCATTTCTGTATCAGATTTCAGAGTTATTACATTACAGTACTACAGAGTTTTATAGTTTTCGATATATACACATGGAGTTTCATGTTTTTGTATAGTTTCAGTTGCAGCTTACTGTATTTTTATTTCGATTTGAAGGATTCCCTTAAGGTTCTTGTAGGGAAGGTCTAATGGTGCTATATTCTCTTTATTTTCTTTATCTGAGAAGCTTTTAATTTATTTTTCATATTTGGAGGACAGCTTTGCCAATGTAATATCCTTTGTTGGTAGGTACTTTTTTTAATTTTAGCACTTTGAATATGATAGTCTACTTATTTCTGTTTGCTGATAATCTTTTTTTTTTTTTGCGGGGGGGGGGTACCAGGGATTGAACTCAGGACCCTGCACTTGCCAGGCAAGCACTTAGTCTACTGAACTATCTCCCCAGCCCTATTTGTTGATAATCTTAAAGGACAAAAAAAAAAAAAAAAAACCTGAAAAATTGTAATGTTACATACTTTTTCACATATTACCATATATCATATAATTAAAAGTTTTATGTTTAATGTTTTATATAAATATTAGCTTATTTTTTCATTCCCAGTACAGAAAAAAAGTTAGTATATTTAATACAGTTTATCCCTGTTGTTACCCTCTAATGAAGTTCAAGGAGGTAGCGTAATGGGAAAGAATGTGACCCTGGACCAGCTCGCTTGGTTCTGAGCCTTTGTTCCATTGAGATGAAATTTCCTCATTTCTCAAATGAGAATAATAGATCCATATTAGCGTTTTTGTAAGGGCCAAATGAAAAAATATATATGTCAAGTGAGTTACAGTTAGCGCTCTCATTGCTTTATTAACACCATCAGCATGGTCTTTATGTCTGCAGCATTTGGTGTGCTATTGATTTTCATGTTTGTTTAGCAGAAAATAAGCGACCACTGCAGACCTCTCATGAAAGCAGCTGTGAAGTTAGTAGCTCATTATTGTTTTCTTCTTTCTGTGTTCCTTGCTCAGCTCTTAAAGTCCCATTGGCTGGATAATTTTGCAAAAGACTCTGCCAATCCCGGCGTCATGGTGTTGCTGGGGTGTGGTGCCCTGTCCAGCACATGCGGCCAGCTGGCCAGCTACCCGTTGGCTTTGGTGAGGACTCGCATGCAAGCTCAAGGTGAGGTTTTGGTTAGAAGATGGCCCTGATGGAAGCTCTGTGTCAGTCAGGGGATTCTGACTTCAAGATCCACTAAAATAGCTGAGTGCAGTTTTAAGACACAGTTTTTCATTATTGCATCCCTAAGGTTTGTTTTTAGAGATTCTTTTTTCTAGTATGTCTCCCTTCATGAAATTGTAATGTTAGGTACACTGAATATGTATGTGTGATTTATATATGAGCAGAATAAGGTTTTTCCTTAGACTGTGTTGAATGCATGTTTTAGGGCTAGAAGGACTGGTACTTTGATGAACTTGGGTTCACATCCTTGCCTCAAATCTCTGTGAGGTTTTCTTCTGTGAGGGGGAATGAGAAGAATTAGTGTGAAGGTATGCAATGCACCTGGACTTACTATGTTCTTGGTAAACGGTAACTAGAATTGTTATTGGTGCTGTGTGGACCCCGCTTTAGACCTGTGATTCCTCCTCACTGCCACTGGCTCCTTCACTAGCTTGGGTTACACTGTACCATCCTCGTTCTTCTGCCAGTTTGTTGATTAGTCCTTGTTTAAAACTGTTTTTAGTTCTCTATCCATCCCAAAAAGTATGCCTTCTGTGCCTTTTTTTTTTTCCTTCCCTTTTCTCCACGTAGTGTCACATATTGTCATTTCTTTGAACTACAGATTCTTGGGCATCTATTGGTCCATCCTTAACCTCTTTTCCAAATTCAACTATCCCTCTTTGGACCAAGAGTTCAGTCATTAATTGATAAGCACTTGAGCCTTTACTGAGTGCTAGAAGCTGCCAGATGCTAGAGTTAGAGCAGTTCACAAGTCAGTGTGGTTGCTGTCCTCTAGAGC
Source organism: Octodon degus (assembly GCF_000260255.1). NCBI lineage: Eukaryota > Metazoa > Chordata > Mammalia > Rodentia > Octodontidae > Octodon > Octodon degus. Next base: position 3,386,246 of record NW_004524660.1, read on the forward strand.
AGGGAAGACCTCCATCCACCAAGTAATCAACCTCCTTAAGCCACCTGCCCTTGTGAGGGAAGCACAGAGCAAGAGCTCTAATCTGACCCCAACTGGAGACTTTGCTGGGCCCCTCTGGGGACAGTGAAACATTTTATTCTGAGGAAAATCATATGTGAGGCATAAGCAGGAGTGAAGATGGCACGTTTGAGAAGCTGAAAGGTGCTCATATGGCTGCAGAGGAAAATGCAGAGTCGTGAACTAAAGGTCTTGTGCATAATCTCTCATTTGGCCATTGTAACCATTGGAGCATGATGCTGATATTGCCTCTACTTTGTAGGTGAGTAACTGGGGGAAGGAGGCACTGAGGAGCTTGTACGTGGGCATAGATTTGGTACATAGTGGAGAGAGAATTGAGACTAAATCAATTTGATTCAAACTGCTTCCTAGCAGAGCCGTCTCCTTCCTGCCAGTCAGATTTAGCATTTCTGAAGTCAGGTTCTGACCGTTTTTCATACCCATTGTGCCATCTTTGTAAGTCTTTGAGCTTCCAAGTAAATTCTGAAATTCTTAGTGGGAGTCCTAAACACTTGGTGGCCTGCTTGGGGGGGCCTAAGGGAGATTTTTTCTGGTGCGATCCCCAGGTTAAAGCACGCAGGGGTGTGAGACTTCAGCAACATCAGCAGGCAGCAGGGAGCAGAGCAGAGTGCAAGAGCAGCCTGCGTCTTTGTTGTGTAATTCTTATACATGTTGTTATCACATGTTTACATTCTTGTCTGCTTGCCTCACGTGTGTGTGTGTGTGTGTGTGTGTGTGTGTGCGCTTATCTACACTAAGTCGTGGCTGTGTAAGCTTGTCCCACTCTGCACCTGCCCTAGACAGCAGGTTCATGCCGAGAACATGTCCTCAGTCTGAACGGTCCCACAGGCCTTTAGTAACCTGGCCCCGCCTTATTTTGTGCTCCGCCTTTGCTGCTTTGCCCTGCCTTCCCCATGCCCAGCTGCGTGGTACTGCTGTGTCTCCACGTCTTGGCTCTCTGGGCTGACAGTTGTGTCTGAGTCAGCTGTGCTCCTAGCACGTCGGTGTCTGCCCTCGTCTCTGCTGTGCTAGCAACACAGACTTTCATTTATCCTTTCCTTGACTAGTGAGATGCTCTCAAGGCTAAGATTCTCTATACTTTCCCTAAACTTCCGAACCCTTCCTCTTAGTTTTCCCAGTTGGCATACTTTAACTGTTCTCTTTTTACTGATTGGCGAATGAGGGAGGAAAAAGAGGCAGAGTGGTGTGACAGACAGTGCATGGCTTTGTAGTCAATAGATTGTATGATCATGGTTTTACCATTTGCTAGTGACATGTTTTAGGATAGATTTCTCTGTCTTGCTAAGCCTTTAATTCCTTATTTATAAAATGGTGATATTTACTTTATAGTATTAATATGAAAGGTAGCCAGTATCTACCACATAATAACCATTCAGTAAACCATTATTATAGTATTACCGTCTTTTTCACAGCCAAGACGCTTACTGTTAGTTACTATATAAAGCACATTATATAAAAGTGTATTTTCTTGGACCTGTTGAAATAATTGCATCTTTTCATTGTTTTCTAGGTATCATTATGAATCCTGATTGTTTATTGTAGTAATAATGAAACACCCTTGAATAATATATCAGCCTTTTTTTTTTTTTTTTTTCCTAGCCATGGTAGAAGGAGCCCCACAGCTCAACATGGTTGGCCTCTTCTGGCGAATAATTTCCAAAGAAGGAATACCAGGACTTTACAGAGGCATCACTCCCAACTTCATGAAGGTGCTCCCTGCTGTGGGCATCAGTTATGTGGTGTACGAAAACATGAAGCAAACTTTAGGAGTGACTCAGAAATGACATTCTGAGGTGTTTGCTTCAGAGGGACTATTGAAACTTTCAACAATCTTTTGAATGTCTCCTCCTAGAATTGCAGCAGGTTTATGGCAAAAAAAAAAAAACAAAAAAAAAAAAACCCTATATTTTTTCCACACAATGGAAGAGCATATCATCAATCACTTCAAATATTTGGGCTCAACTTTGTCTAGATAAATTATGGCTTGAAAGGTTTTTGAAAAAACCACACAATTGTACTTCATCTTTTCTGATTTGTCCGTCTGCTGATGTGTGTCCTGAGTCCTCAATCTGAAAATGTGCTCTTTTGAACTAAATTTGCTTTGCATGGTACAATTATAAATCACTAGTCTGTGTTCTGG
>NW_004524660.1:3388883-3408235 GCF_000260255.1 Octodon degus
ATGTCGGTATGGGCTAAGCTTACACGTTAGACTCCCAGAGTTAAGGGCAGGGCCTGACTGATGAAGTATATATCCATATTTTCACTTGTCTCATGTTTTAGAAACATGTTAAAAACTACATATTTGTAGCCTTTTTAAAATTTTATTAAAACCATTTTTGTACTCAACCATCTTTCCTGATTTGTGATTAGAACTTAGAATATATGTATTAGTTGAGATTACTCTTAATACCTTTTAACCTTATTTAGTTTTTAATATGATCTGGTATAAATTGCAGCATTTTCATGAAAATCTAGCAACATAATAGGCATTTATTTTATTTGAACCTACCTCTTTTATCTTGGAAATCAAAGAGACAAAATGGACTTGTGTTTGTGAAACATATTCTAAAGTACAGTTTCAGTTATATTACTTACGCTTCCTAAAAGTCTCAATATTTTTATACTGTATATATGATAATCATGGAGCTCTATCTTCAGGGTTAGTCGCACTTTTGAGTAATTCATAAAACATTAAGGTATATTTTTAGCTTTTTTTACTCAAAAATATGGACATGAACTTCTACTGTTTATGAAATCTCTGCTAGTGAAAACCATGAAAATATTCCTAGCTCATCATGAATTGAAGTTGTTGCTTGTGGAACATTTGTTAGGCACGAATGTGATTTATCTGCTTCTTGTATCTTTTAAAAAAATGATCTTGTGTCTTTCAGAATAATGTCCTAAATTGAAGATTGCTTGTTTCTAGCATTTATGCATATTTACTTTCTATTTTGTATTAAAAATGTTTATTCTTAACATGACTTGTTTCCTGATTTTTGAAACAATTTGTAAGAAGAGCAAAAATTGTGTCAGATGTCTCATATCATTGCAGTGGTTTGAACAGTGCTCCTCACTTCTGGCTCCATCTTTCTAAATACTTTGGCCTTCCGGGATCAGCTTTAGCTGCTGTCTGTATTGTATGTTTTGGCATAAGATGATGATGATGATGATGATGATGATGATGATGATGATGATGATGATGATGTGTGTGTGTGTCTGTGTGTGTCTGTGTGTGTGTGTGTGACATCCAAATTAACATTTACCATTCAAGGTAGCAGTGCTGGGAGTTCAGCTCTGTGCCAAGGAGGATTCAGAGCTGTAGTATTAAGAGTGGTGCATCTTCTTGTGGAATATGTCTGTAGGAAAATTACTAGGAACAAAATTTAAGTGAACTTACTGCTAAACAATTTTAAAGCTTTTAAATAATGTATATTATAAGTAAATAAGAAATGTGTTGTAGAAAATCTGCATTCCAACTGCAGGACTACTGCGACATCAGAAATCAGGCATCAGTCCTGCTCTGCTGCGACATGGGGATGAAAGTGTGACGTGGGTTTTCTCCTCCCCAAACAGGAATTGTTCAAGCTCTTTTGGCCTTTGGGAATTTCCTCTTTGGAGAAGAGGGACAAGAGACCCACGCTGTTTGTGGAGGTCACCCGGCACCCCATCCTGGCCCTCTGCCGGCCTCTGAGGGAGGGGAAGCTGCCCCACCGTGTTCTGTCTGCCTTGGCTTCCGTGCACGGTAGAGCTGGGCTAAAGTCCTCTCCGACCGCAGTGTGAATGGAGATGCCTGCCTGTTCACCACCTGCTGGAGGAGTTCAGGAAGCGTAGCAGAAGAATATGTTCTTGGGTTGTCAGTGGGACCAGACAGGACCACCGCTGTGGCACAGTCTGCTCTGGAACTGGGAGTGCCTCAGGTTCTGGCTGTAGAGGCATTTATCCCATCAGCCCTCACTTCTTTGTCCTCTCCACCAGTATTTATTATGTACCTACTGTGTGCCAGGCTCCTTTAGAGTCAGAGCACATTAGCACTGAGTAGAAGACAGCTTTTCATCATGGAGATTATCTAGTAGGGGAGAGAGACAGACAAGAATGTCACAAATGTCATTTTGAAGGTCCCAGGTGCATGAGGCAGCACAAGGACTGCTGCCGCCAGTTGAAAAAGGAGAGAGGCAGCCTGCTGAGAAGGTGGTAGTTGAAAGGATTTGGGGGCTGGACTACCTGGTGTCTGGGAAGAGCATCCAGGCAGACAGAGGGCCTGTGCAGTGGTCACAGGCAGGAGGTGCGCGGAGGGGGCCAGGCTGTGGCTGGTGGCAGCGAGAGGCCAGTCTGCAGGGGCAGAGAGGCAGGCAGGAGGGAGGCGGATGAGCCCTGCCTTCCACTTTGCCGTTTCCCAGCAGTCACAGTTCCTTGGGGAAGTTCCCCAAATGAGATTCCAATGGCTCTCCTCTGGGGATGGGAGTCTTGTTGTTGCAAACATTGTTGAAAACCGGCCCCCTTTCTGGTAATCATTTCTAGTGTGGCGGAGTAGTTTTCCCCACTGCTGTCCCAACACGTTGGTCTGTCCTCCAGCTAATATGTCTATTACCTTTCATTCTCCAGGGTAAATTTTAATTTTTAAAAGCAGAATTAACTTATTTTCACAAGAATTACAGAGAATTTAAATCTTAGGAAATTAACGAGGCTACGGGTATCCTCACTTCTTTCCCAGGTGTCTGTATCTGCTCGGGGACTGTTTGGCTTTCCAGTAATTTATATGGGCTTTGCAATGTTGGAAAAAAAATCTTTTTTGGGCACTGTCCTGTCTTGAATTCACTTCCACAGAGTCAGATGACCACAGTGGCTTGTTACTCCGGAAAGGGGGAGTTGGTTTGGTCCAAGGATTTTATAGCATTCTGAAGCGCCTTTCAAACCTAGGCTTATGGCAGAGCCCCAGCTTTCTCTACCAGTGATGTCTTCCACGAGTTTCTACCTGTCTTGGGTCACTGCTCCACAGAGCAGTCTCTGCCACGGCTCAGGGCGAATCCCTCTGAACCCTGGCACCTGTAGGCAGTGTCTACCCAAGATGGGCACCGATCAGCCCATCTTTCACATTCTACAAACGCTCCCTGCATGAATCTTAGTGCAGCAAGATGTACAAAACATGGCACTTCTGATTTCCTTAAATCTGGCGGGAAGCGGTGCCACGGAGTCGTGCTAGCGACCCAGCACCTTAGCATCTTGGCCCCTGTAGACATCCAGTCGCGGTTCTCCTCAGTCACTGCCGAGGGCCCTTGGTTCCAGCCTGCATGGCCCTGGCTCCAGCAGCTGCACCACGCTCGGCACGGGAGTGGATGGGAGAAGGTGACCGCGGTGGGCCTTTCTGTTCTGGACACGAACGGGGCTCACTGGCTTCCCCAGTCCCTGTCCTCTTTGACCTTAAGAGCCCCCTCTGCACTTCCCTCTTGGACCCCCAGCATCTGTTCTGCGGGCAACCTGAAGTGTTCCAAAAGACAGAAGAGGGTTTCATTGACAGTGGTTTCTGTTTTTGCTTAAGGGAAGGAAATGGTAAAGGCTTACCTCCTGGCCCGACATGAGACGAAAGGGAAATATAAGGGGACTAAACACACGTTGGTATTTCACTAGGTTCCCTTAGTATAGGCTCCCAAATGTCTCCTTGTGTCTCAGGAGGAAGCCTCGTGTGCCGTAGGCCGTGGGTTCCGCACACAGAAGGCCTTGCTCCATTCACTTGTTTTAGCCTAAAGAGCAGACCATCCCACCTATTGACTGCAAGTCCCCAAAACTTCCCTGATATCTGCCATGTAGCTTCATGGCCAGGTAGTTCAGTAAACAGTGTCCAGGGGGAATAATAAACTACGCAACTGAGAGTTGATGGTTTTCAAGAGCATGGGCAAGAGATGTGGAAGGGAAAATTAGTTGCAATAGGGAAAAGAACAATGATTCAAACCACTGAAATTCTGAATCTGAGACCCCAGCGCTGGGGAGGCTGAAAGCAGGAGGATCACTATTGAGTCTGAGCTGCAGAGTGAGAAACTATACCAAATACGTCAGCAAGCAAGCAAGCAAGCTATCCTGAATCTTAGCTGAGTGATGATTTGCCCTTTACGGAACACTTCCGCCTCATCCTCTTCTTTAACCCATCATTGTTCCAGGCTCTGTTTCTGCAAGAACCCAGATTATGGCTGCCCACCAAAGACAGCTCTGGAAATAGAAAAAGTCATTTAGTGCATAGAAGATGGAGGAAAATACCCAAAGAAGCAGCTAACAGTTACAAGTAGCAAGCAAGACTAGAGGTGGGAAGGGGTGGAACGGAACACTATGCCTTTAATTATATGCTATACATATGTTACTTCAGTTTAAGCTAAAACAATTATTTAAGACATAGAGACAATCAGAATAATGCAAGAGGGAGCCAGAAGGACAGAACGCAAATGGAGTGGAGGACCTGGGCTGCAGCTTCTACCACTTCACTTCACTCCAGGGTGTCAGTCGTGTTCAAAACACACCGTAGGGCCAGACAGATAGCTCTGAGGCATAAGTGTCTGCAGCCTGTCAAGCGCAAGGTCCTGAGTTCAATTCCAAGTACTACAAAACAAACAGATCAGCGCAAACCAAGGTGCACGACTGTATGGATCTGAACAGACGTGAAATAGTCTGTACAGAAAATTTAAAATCGTTTTACTACCTTGATCATTGTGACAGGGGTTGAATATGCTTCCCACCTGGCGTCTTTGCCATTGTATGAGAAAAAGCACTCTGCAAATATGGACCATCGCTGTAGAAACGAGAAGGGATTTGTGAGGTGGAACACTTAGCACCTTAACAACCCGCCCTTAAACACAGTGCTACTGCATAATCCTCATTAATAGGAGGGAACATTTTGAGTCTTGGCCTTGAATGTAGGTAGTTTCTTTCTTTCTTTTTTCAGTAACGGGGATTGAACTCAGGAGCCTGCGTTTGCCAGGCAAACGCTTATTTTACTGAGCTATCTCCCGGAACCCTTGTAGGTGGTTTCTGACTGTTTTCTGGTCATCTACCCTGACCTCAATAGACGCTATGACTCATGACTAAAAATGTTGTGGTTGTAGATGCAAATTTAAAAGTTGTGATTATAGGCCGGGGAGACCCTGAGTTCAATTCCCCGGTACCGCAAAAGAAAAAAAAAAAAAGTGATATTTTAAAGGGCCAGGGAGATGGCTCAGTAGAATAAGCGCTTCCCTGGCAAGTGCAAGGGCCTGAGTTCAATCCCCAGTTCCGTAAATAAATAAAATAAAATAAAAGTTGTGATTTTCTCCATGCCTGCATGTCTGCAGAGAAACGCTTGCCGCCTGCCTGTGCACAAGGCTGGCTCGCACACTAGGTGGCAGGCCTCTCCCAGCCAGCTCTGCGGACCTGCCGCCGAGCTTTGCAGCTGTGCGTCTCCCTGGCCTTGACCTGGAAAATCACCGGGCTTCCTTCTAGGCCAAATTTAGATTTCCTGCGCAGACCATCGCCGCCTTGTTTCCAGGAGTAAAATTCGGGTCAGCCTGTTACCAGTCCAGGGGAGAAGGTGACAAAGAAGGTCCTTTTGTGTAGCACCAAAGAGAAGGGCCTGTGACTTTTTTAGCTGGTTTTCAAACATAGAAAACTTGCCTATTTTACAAGTCAAATTAGAAACCATAGAAAGAAAAGTATTACTGTTCACACAGAACCGCAGGTAAATGTTCAGATATGAAAACTGTAACTTCAGAAAATATTTTCGGGTACTTGTTTTCATAGTGTGATGAATATATTTTCATTTGCTTAAAATAATCTGAGAAGTGTCATGATTTATGCTTGCATACAAGGGTGGTGAAAGAAAAAAACAAACAGGTAATAAAATGCCCCACAAAATTTAGTTTTCTCCATTTCATTTTAGGGATTTAAACTTTTTTTTTTTTTTTGAAAAGAGTTTTTGTTGATTTGAGTGCTCTGGTTGACATGTTTTAAAACAAATTACATTTGGTTTCAGATTAACAACTTTGCTTGATTCTATTCGGGCTAACAAACATCAGAGGAAAAATCTGATAGGAAAATCGGGTAATTCAATCTGTATTTTTGGATTAATCGGGAATATCCTTAGGCCGAAGAAACAAGTAGAATAGAAATTTCTATAAGAGAACAATTGAAATGAGGACGTGGAGGGGAGTATTGGGGTCGCAGGCGCCATGGAGACTCCACCTGATCTGACAGCTGTTTCCCAGCCCCACCCCAGGGGAGAATGCAGGAGGCGCCCCCCTCCCCCACCGCCTCTCATTCCTCCTTCCTCCCAGCCCCCTCCAGGAGCTGTTTCAGCTTTCATTCTTTACTTCCCAAGTGTGTCTTTCTCCTAACTTACCGGTAAAACACTGCTAAGTGCTCACCCCCATAAAAATGTCAGAGTCTGGAAATCTTTGGGGAAAAATGCTAGAAAATATCAAAAGAAAGCCAAGGTGATAAAACTGGCCTTGTTAAGCTGTTAAGCTCTGTCAGCCCTATCAGAAACTGAGATATTTTCTGTTTCATTTCTTTTTGGTTCATTTCCTCCAAATTCTTAGAGAAAATTCTGTGCTTAAAAAAAAGAAATGGAATTGAGATCTAGTGATATTTTTCCCCCAACTTTCAGGTACTGGTAAGATAGTTTTACTAAATGATCAATACATAAAACTGATTAAGAGGTTTTTATCAAAATAAGGGCTCAAAGATTATGAAAGATCAAAAGGATAAAGCTTGTTCAAAGACACTAGAGCACATTTATTTAGCTTCCAGGTTTTAATTATTAATTCATTTCAATATATGGGACATTGTGTTTAGTACGTGATACCAAAATGTATTTTGTATTTAAATACCAATACTGCTGATTTTCACTATGTCTTTTTTAAAAAGCTCTAATACAGTGCCTGGAAAACTTGACTGCACATTAGATTCAGCTAGAGGCAATAACTTTTAAAAGTCTCTATTCATACCTTCAACAACGTAATCAGAATCTCTGGGGGAGAGAAATAGGCACCTGATTTTTGAAATCACCCTCTAAGGGTTTCCAGTGTGGAGGCAAAGCTGGGAACCACTGCAAGCTGATCACCATTTATGCTGATGGCATCAATAGCTGGGTTTAAAGGACTGCAAATGAAAGACTATGTCAGTGCTCTCCTAGGTAGAGGAGACTGATGAGATACGGGATTAAAAATTATTGGGTCAAGGATGGCTCTATGTTTTTAACCCCCAAAAATGGAAGGATTAATTTACCTTTAATCCAGGTGCGAAGACAGCATGAATATGGGGCCGGGGAGATGGCTCAACAGAATAAGCGCTTCCTTGGCAAGCGCAAGGGTCTGAGTTCAATCCTGGGTTCTGGGGGAAAAAAAAACACCAAAACAACAAACAAACAGCATGAATAACAAGGTGGGAGAGTGGGACGATGGAGCATTGAGTTGTGGGATTCCAGGAGCAGGTCTAGGCTAGACATGCACAGTTGAGAGTCTCGGCATCCAGATGGCATCGAAGGCTATAAGGATAGAGGATTATCTAAGAAGTGAGAGTAAGAAGCAGCAAAGAATCAAGACTGTCCTTTTAGCAGGAGGTTGAAGTGAGGATAAAGAAGCAGCCAAGCTTATGGGAAGGCAAGTTTGATGATGTTACCAGGCTTTGGGCTGCTGGAATCTCCTTTTATTTTTTTTTTAAATTTATTTTATTATTATTATCATCTGTATTTTAGTATAGGGTCTACAGAGTCTCACTACGTAGACAGGACCCCTAGTGATCAGCCTGTGTTCAGCTTCCACGAGCTGGGATTACAGGCGCGGATTACAGGCGCGCACCACCACACCTAGTCTCAATCGCCATCTCAGCGTGCCCCGGGGGTGGGACTGGCACGGCACGCCGGGGATCGAACCCCGGCAGCTGCGTCTGCCTAAGCAGGTGCTTTATGGAGTCTCCTTTTAGAGGCGACTTTGAGACTTTTCAATTCGTCTCAAAGAATTGAATGAAACAAGCAGAAATAGTGGCAAAGTTTTATATTTATTAAAGGTAGGGAAAAACAGGCTCTGTAGAGCGAGTTTGGGCCAAGTAAGCGCAGGAAAAAGGAAGGAAAAAGTGCCTCCTAGCAAAGGATGGGCTGCTAGGAAGAGGCACTGTGGTGAGCACTGAAGGGCTGGGGACTCTTCTTTATATTTTTCCGCACGGGCACCACGTCCAGCTGGTCCAGCAGACGACCTGCGAGTTCTCGCGAGAAGCCCGCGCACGCGCGCGTGACTTTGGCAGCTACTTTCTCAGCTGCCTTTGGCTGCCTCCTGCCTTCCTCCTTCACAGAGGAGCTTGGTCACCTCAGGAGAGGCGTGGGCAGAGAAGGCATCCCGCGTGCTATCCTCCGCTTTCACGCCAGAAAAAGCAGGGAAGGAAAACAAGTAGGTGGCCCGCGCTGCTTTTGCACGCGGGCTTGATTTTCTCGAGCGGCGCTGAAGGCCGCCCGGGTGTGACCCCCGAGCGGAGAGCTAGCTGCACGCAGCCCGGGGGGCGCTGGGCCCGCGCTCCGGAGCACCAGAGAGGAGGGGAGTGAGGCCGGGAGGGAAGGATCGGCGAGACCTTTGGTGGAGCGTGGAATGGTCTCCAAGGGGCGGTAGGCAGTGCGGAGAACTCAGACACCACCTGCCGTGCGGCAGAGAGCAAGGCGTGTCCTTAGGGTGTCTTAGTCGGTGTCCTCATCTCTGGGACAAAATACCCCAAACCTGCAACCGAAAGGAGAGATTTAGTTTGGTTCACATGTGTAGTCCACAGATGGCCTGAGGGGAGGCAAGAAGGCCGGGTGGAAGGAAGGGTCTGCTGGGGGAGGGAAGCTACCCCCTTGTGGCCACCGGGAAGCAGAGTCAGGAGGAGCTGGGGCGGGGGAGGAGATGAGCCATCCAGGCCTTGCTCAGTGAACATCTGTGCTCTCTCGGAGCACATCCAGCTCCTAACCCAAGTCAGCTGTCACACCCCATCAGATCACTTTCCACAGGCCCCACCTCTGGGCACAGGAGGCCTTGGAAGGACATGCAGATATGAACCTCAACACAGGAGCTTATTAGGAAGGGGGAGGTCAAGAGAAGAGGGCGTATTAGGACAGAGCAGGTCATAAGGCAAAGAACTTTCAGAAAAGCAGGTGAAGGGGAGAGTTTAAATCATGTATATGAAAAAATAGGAATATGAGGCAACATTGATGTCGTGCGAGTCTCCTCTGGAAGGCTGGGCCTTGGGGCTGTCTGTGTCCTGGGGTTGCTCTCTCTGACCTGGTGCAGGGTACTGCTTGTATCCTGGGAAGATGGTCTTGGCATCTGGCCAGTAAGTCCAGACTGAATTGTCAGTCCACATTACTTAAGAGAGTGTGGACAACACGGTGCAAACTCAAACAGGAGAGGGTGGAGGAACCCAGATAACCAAGGGAGACGTGGCAGGAGGAGCAGGCAGCAGGGACTGGGAGCGTTCTGGAGTCAGAGCGGTGACCTGGATTTCTGGGTGGTGACTCTAGTTCAGTGTCAGTGAAGTTGGTGTGGGTGGGTGTGGTTCATTTAAAAGGGCAGGAATAGGATGAGCGGAAGACAGGGCTTTCAAAGAAGGCTACATAGTAATTATCCCGCAATGACAAGCTTGAAAAGAATGAAAGGGAGTTAAACAATGAAGAGCATAGAGGCTGTGCCTTTTAAATCAAGAATATCCAATTAAACTGTTTCGTTATGCAGTATCTCATTCATTAGCCATTGAATTACCTCTGGGTCTGTGTGCAGCCCCCTTAAAGTTAATTTTTATTCCATTATGAGGGAATAAATCAAATCCAGTGAAAGGAAATCTGGCCTGTTCACTCTCTACAGGAGGAGGGGCTTGAGCCAAAAGTCTTTTTGTGGTTTAATATTTTTGGTCTCAATTTAATAAAGAAGAGAAGCCTGAGGGATAGGAAAAGAGGTCAGGTTTTATCTTTTCCACTTCAAGTACATAAATAGAATAGAAAGAGATAGTGAGATGTACATAATTGTAAAGAAGATGAAATCAATGTAAAAATATCCCAAATGTTTATGGGAACACAGACATCAAGTATCCATGGTGCCTCTGAAGATATAGTAATCTCAGTTTTCATTGGTGTCTGCCGACTGTATACCAGAATTTTGTTGCACATCAAATAGGTGCAAAGGTAGGTAATATGTTGTTTTGTCCTTAGAGCTCATCGTCTACTGGAGAGGCTGGCCTGGAAAAACAATTCAACGTACAGCCATAATTACTGTAGTGTGAGCTTGCATAGTGAGTTTGAGAGCCACAAGCAGGAGTGTTGACAAGGTGTCAGAGGGGGATGACTGTACTGGAAAAATATTCTTGAAGGAATAAAATAAAGAGAAAGACAGACAAGATTTCTGACTTGGGACAATAGATACAGGATTTGAGAGGTCCCATCTCTGAGGATAGCTGTGCCTCTCTGCTGCTGCTTGCTGAATTAGACATCCCATACCTCATGGCCCTGCTGGCCCATGAAAACAATAGACCAGGTAGGAAGATTAAAAAGAAAAGAAACACCAAAGAGCTGGCATTACAGTAGCTGAGGCATGAGGGTTTCAAACGGGAAGTAGTTGCCATTTCCATCTCATACAGCAGTGATGCCCCTGGAGGACCAGGTCCTTGGGTTTTGCCAGGGCTGAGATCTTGAGTGTCTTCAGTAGAAAGGGTTCAGTAGGATGGTAGCAGCAGGTTCCAGATGGCAGGGGCTGAGGAACAAAGGGAGGAGAGGAGGGCACCCGTAGGGATGACATTCTTTCCTTAAAAGATTTAGCTATAAAGGAAATGGGTATCAGATAGCTTTGGAGAGAAGCATGATCAAAACTGTGTGTGTGTGTTTGTGTGTGTGTGTGTGTGTGTGTTTATTTGAAGGATGATAGATTTGTCACTTGGGAAAAACTAGGTAAAGGCGGAATAACAGAGATAATGTTAAATATAGGTAATTGCAATTTTTATATATTTTGGCTTAAGTTTGAAAACCAGTTTTTATAAAATGGATGGACGGCAGTAAGTAAGTGCATACGAAATAGAAGATCGAGCGCTGGATTGGAGAGTAGGAGACCTGGTCTCTGTGTAGGCACCAGCTTGCTGTTTGAGCCCTGCCAAGCTACTGACCCACATGGAGCCTTCATCCTTTTGCCTCTTAAAGAGGTGAAGTTCTGTGAGATTTCTTTCAGCAATAAAATTTTGTATTTCTAGGTGGTGTATGTTTGGCAACATGAACACAAGCGTGAGGTTCTTCTTCCTGAAGCATAGTTTGCTTTGACCACCTACAGTTTAGGAGCCTCATCTTTGGAAATTTGCTTTATCAATGTTATCTCTAAGAACAAAGGAAATGAGTGAGGATGGGCACATGAGACTTAAGAAGCAAAGCAGCGTGAAAGCCACCTTTCTAGCATTTAATAATCACGCCAATGTTCTTGACCTGGAGACTGCACATGTTTTCCCTGTTTTGTATATTCTACCTTAGAGTATAAAATCCTTACAGAAGGGGAAGCAAAATTAAATTAGCTTCTTGTCTGAGCTCTTAGATGCCTTAGTACAAACCTCTCAAGGATAATAAACTAATCATTTCCCTGTGGATGGTGAAATTATGGTTTGCATAATTATTTTCTCATGATTTAATTGAAAATACTAAAGATTAACCACACAGATAGCAGGGACTCTAAGGCAGGATAACACATTGTCATCTTTCATCTCTGTAGCGCCAGCAGCCTGTAAGGTTTAAACAGAAATGCTTGTGAGAAACAACGATGAGTTTGGACGTGGGGTTGGGACACTGAAGGATGTGATTGCTGGCCATTTCCAGATTTCTGTTAAGAGCAGAGACTAGGACTTCCCGTCCCCAGCCCTGACTTCCTAATTCTGCCCACCAGTGTTGCCTACAGGATCTGCCAGTGGCACTCAAACATTCACACCATCCCACCCAGTGGTTCAGCAATTGCTTGTTACTGCTATGTGAATAACTCCCCGCTGCACTTGAAACTAGGGCTCCACCTTCTAAGCTCAAATTTCAGGGACCTACCCTCTCACCTCTGCACACCTGGTGGCCCTCCTCGGTGCCTCCTGTTCCTCTTTCTCCCATGCCTGCAGCATGCATGTGACTCTGGATTTTGCCTCTCTCTCAGTTCCTGTTCTCTTGCTGTGATCCTTGCTTTAACTATAGTAGCAACCTCCTCCGCTGCTGCCTACTGCCTCCTTCATACCCAACGCTGCTGTGAAGGCTGAGTTTGGAGTGTGGCACTCCAGGCCCTTCTGGTTGGGTCCTCTAATGCCTCTGAAGTCCTCTCTGTCATCTCTCCTATGTTCACATCTACATTCCTGCCACCAGTGGCGATGTCGTCTTGTGTTTCCTTGCCCATGCCTGCCTGTGCTGCTCCTGCCCACGGCCTTCTCCGTCTCATGAACTCCTCTGCATGTTTGATGTCATCTTCCTTTGAAGTTTTCCTAGTCCAATCTCTGCAGTTGCCTAGAAAATAAATCAAACATTTCATTGTCCCTGCCCTCTGTGGCACAGACTAGGTGTTCTACAATGGATTTAGAGGTTAGTTTCACCTACCTTCATAATTAGACTCTGTGCTTCTTAAGACTACATCTTACTCATCTTCGCCTCTGAGAGCCTAGCAGAGGGAGGTACTCACTGGAGCTGAATTTTGTCTCTTCCCTTCTTTTCCAGCTGTCACTCATTTTTATTTCCAGAAATATATTTCTAATACAATAAAGAACTTTCCTTTTGTTTTTCATATATATCCTAGTGTTAATGCCACTAATGACTGCTCACATTTAGAGGGTGCTTTCCAAAGACCTGACATGGATTCTAAGAATTTATGTCTATTTTCTTTTTTCACCATATTGGCGGTGTGAGGGAGGCTGTCTTTATTTGATATGTGAAGAAACTTGGCCTCAAAGATGATGTAGTTTGATGAATGTCATAACAAACGCAGGGGTTAGTGAGAACAGCTGGTCTATGCTTCCCTTGCATAGGCCATTTCCTGCTAGGTGTTTTCATTTGTTGAAAACATTTGAACAACGTAATCTTAGTTGATCATTTAGAAGTATCTTAAAATTGCACAAAAATATATAAGTACTTTCTTTTATTTAAAAGAGAAGCAACATCACAATAAAAGTCTTTGAGCAGTGATTCTAAACCTATCCAACTGCTTAGAAGAAGCCACTCTCTGAGTTTTGAGTATGTCCCTCAGATGTTTCTCCATGCTTTTACACTGTTCACATGTACATTGGATCAGGGTAAAAGCAAGAGAGTAAAAGGAGGCCCCAAAATATAGTTGACTAAATGAAGTGAAAGTTCACACTTTATTTAGAGTCTCAAGGTGAGCGGTAGAACGATGGCTCTGGCTAAGCCTCTGCTTTTGTTTTAGCTTTCTCTGCATGGCTAACGAACGGCAGGTCAGTGGTCGCCTCCGATTCACCCATCCGGAAGAGAGGAAGCGCACAGAGGTGGCAAGGAACAGCCCTCCAAGAGACACAGACGGCTTTGGCTGGTGCGCTGTTGGTGAGGTAAATTACGTTTCAAATTTCCATGAATATTGCCAAATCACTTTCCGTCCTGGGCGATCGCATGTATTTTATGTGAAAGTGTCCTTTTTATATATTCTCAGTATTACTTGATATGATTGGATTTAAAAGTCTCTACTAATCAGAAAATGTGAGAAATGACATCTCATTTTTATTGAGTTTATAGTGGTTATGATTCTTGCCATATATTATATTTTAAAATTTTATGTGGAAATATACATCAAGTAGCTTTTCTGTCTTTATTTTGTCTGTTAACCCTGTGTTGTTGGATTTCTTAACTTTGGCCCTGTTGACATTTGAGGCTGGGTGAATGGTTGGGATTGGGGCGGTCTGCATATAAGACTTTTAGCGGTGTCCCTACCCTCAATTAGATGCCAACAACACACTGCCTCTTTGTCTGAGTCTTGATAACCAAAGCATTTCCAGGTACTGCCAAAGGCCCTCTGGTGGGCAAAACTTCTATTTGAGGACCATTGATTTAGACAAGGCTTCATTCTTAGTGCAATCAAATTGATAATGCTGGGCCAAAAAGACAGCTCAGTAGAATAAGTGCCTGCCTGGCAAGTGTAAGGTCCTGAGTTCCATGCCTGGTACTG
This sequence comes from Octodon degus, assembly GCF_000260255.1. Lineage (NCBI taxonomy): Eukaryota > Metazoa > Chordata > Mammalia > Rodentia > Octodontidae > Octodon > Octodon degus. The sequence continues at coordinate 3,402,850 of NW_004524660.1, forward strand.
CAAAAAACAAAACAAAAAAAAACAACAACAACAATAAAAAAAAAAAAACCCAACAAACCCATTGATAATGCTTTCCTAAGGTTTTTGCTTTTTATGTCTTAAGAAAGTCTTCCCTACACCGAATAATAATGGTGCCATACTTTTTTCCTCATACTTTAATAGTTCAAAGATTTACATCTTTAATGCCCTATAATTTATTTTTGTGTAAAATGGGAAGCAAGGCTCTGTGGCAGAGCCACTTTATGTCCCACCCCGTGCTTCCCGGGCAGAGTACCTCTGGAAGTGGCTCAGCTTATTCCTTGGCTGCTGTAAAGTCAGACACCCAGTGCCACAGTCTGAGGACCACTTTGGTGCAGCTCTTGGTGCTGGAGAAGGCTGGCCACACCTGCAGGCCACAGCATCTGAAGGCTCTGAGTGTCTAGTGGCTTCCTGGGCTGGCCAGGAAGCGGGAGGTGCTGAAGCCTCTGCAAGTGCACATCTGTCTCTGCACAGAAGAGGGGGAGGAGCAAGCCAGCCTGTAAGTGGCCTTTCTGTCCTGCTCCCTGCACCCAAGACATGGTGGCTTCATGTGGGGGAGTTGTGTGTGACCAGGCAGTGAGCTGTGCCGGTGGCAGCAGCAGCCAGCTCCTCACTGAGACCCTGCGTCTTTGCTCCCTTCTTCCTGCAGTGAAGTGTCTGCACTCAGGCTCTGCTGCAAGCGCGTTCTGCCATTACAAGTGCTCAGTGATGCCGTCAAGGACCAGATCCTCGGCCTCTTCTGCCCTGCCAGGCCTGGCTGGTCTGCTGTGGGACTGCAGCTTGCCGCTGGCCGTTCTGGGAATCCCATGGAGTGATGATTACAACCAGAGGCTCGAAGGGGCCCATCCCTCTGCATCTCATTTTAAGAATGAAGATTTTTTCCTAGTGATCCTCAGTAAATGTCCTGTCACAGCTCATGAGAAAAGTGGATCACTTGCCTATCCTGCACGGACCCCCGACAAAGGGGACGGGCTCTCGTGATTTATCTACTGTGACTCATTTGTCCTTGCCCTGAGTGGACACAGGGCAGGGACAGCTACATAATTTACAGGTCCTGAGGTAATGAAAATGCAGAGCTCTTCTCTAAAGAATTATTACAAGCTTTGACAGTGACAACAGACCTTGAAACCAATGTGGGGACCTCAGAAAGGGCCTTGGTGTGACCACGACAGTGATGAGGCCGGGGCACCTTCTCTCTGTAATTGCCTCACTTGATTTAACAGGGTTTATTAACAGGATGAACGTGGGTGTGAAGATACGCGTTACTTCTCTACTGACTTGACATGCACGTCCGTCCTTTATCAAGCCCTTGTGTATTCATGAGGCTGCTTCAAGATTCCCTTTTCTCTGGCATGATTTATTTATTTACTCTTGTGCTGATACAGTCCTGTTCATGTACTGAGTTTCCTTGGTAGGTTTCTTCATGTTGAACTATTTTTGTACGTTTGAGACACACTGTAGGTTTTTTTTTTTTTTTTTTTTTTTGCGGAACCAGGGATTGAACTCAGCCCCTTGTGCTTGCCAGGCAAGTGCTTATTCTACTGAGCCATCTCCCCGGCCCACACACTCTAGGTATTTTTAAAAACATGGCTGGAACTCAATTTGCTGCTATATTTATATAGAGTTTTTACATTGGACTCATAAAAGAGAAGAATCTATAATTTTTTAAAATTGCTTCTGTCTAATTCTATTACCACTGTTACGCTAGATCAGCAAAGTCTTTGAGATAGGTTCCCGCAGTTTTGTGTTTTGGAACAGTTTGAATAGAACAGAGATTGTCTATTACTTGAAGTTTGGTATAGCTGAGTATGAATCCATTTTTAATTTGCTGTCTGCATGGGAAATAGAGTTTTGATTATTACTTCACTTTATTCAATGGCTGGTGTTACCCATTGGTTATGGGTGTTTTATGTATTTGTTTTTGGAGGAGAGAAGCTATTTTTAGTAACATATCTCATTACAAAAGGCCCATCCCATCAGGCTTGTACATATATATGCAGATTGTGCTCGCTTTGGCAGCGTATATACATATATTAGTATAAAGTTACTCTTAGGATTTTCTCATAATTAAAAAACGTTGATATCTATTACACTTCTTATTTGTTGTTTATAATTATTCTCTTCTCTATTCTTCTTTCTCTTTCACTCTTGAAAAGCATTAAATACTACGCTGTCACTTGAAAGAAGCTGCTTTTTTCTTCTAAACCTCTACTATGGCTGATGTTCCAGGTAATTAATTTTGGCTTTTATCCTTGTCGTTTGCTTAGATGGTACTTGAATTTTATTTCACTGTTAGTTTTCTAACTTCCAATAGTTTATTACCTTTTTTGTTGCTCTTATTTTCTTGTGACTGTGAGAGGGCTATTATCTTCTTGCTTTCTGATTGTAAAGAAAGAAAATCTTTGGAATTTCCTGAAAATTTCTTTGTGGCCTAGAACAAGTGCAAGTTTACGTGTGCATGAGCATTCTCTGCTTGTTCAGTGCAGAATTAAATAAATATGCCCATAATGTCACTATTTATGCTATTTTTCCATCTATTTATTACCAGTTCTGAACACACACACACGTCTGGGTGCACGTGTCCCATTATCTTAGAATTATCTGTCCTTGAATCTTTTTTATGTTTCCTGATAGCCTTTATAACATACTGTTACACGCACATCTATTTTTACTAATCTTTGTTCCTTTTTGCCAATATGAAATGTTTGTTCCTTAAATATTTTTCAGTTGGAGTTCCAATATTTCATTTAGTCTCCACAAAATATAGTTAAGTCTTACTCTTTCCTGACTTGTAGATGAAAAAACTTAGGTTTAAAGGGATAAAATAATCGGCACAGTCTTGGAATAATTTTCCTATGTTTTAAAGTTAAATTTTTGCTAACTGAGCTACTCACATAGCTATATATACTTAGAAAAAACTTGGGTACAGCTGAGGCAGATGTTTAGCATTGTTTCACTGTGTGAGAGAAGAACTTAATTGTCTTAAAGTGTGCTTGATTTCCAAGGAAAGAGAATCACGTGGAATCTCCTCCTACGGGACTTTACAATTCATTCATTCATTCATTCATTCATTCATTCATTCATTCATTCAGTTATGAAGCATCTAGCAGTGAAAGGCCTTGGGGTAGATGTTGGGAATACAAAGGGAAGATCACACATAAAAATCCATACAGATGAGCTAATAGTCTCTGTCTTATTCTGAAAGGATCGTGTGCTGTACCCCTAGAAGCACGGGAGTGTTTAGTCCTCTAAGGAGTTCAGATTTCTTTCTTTCTTTTTTTTTTAAAATGGTTTTATTTATTTATTTGTGTGTGTGTGTGTGTGTGTGTGTGTGTGTGGCCAGCTCAGCCCACCAGGGGGCGGGGCTGGCTGGCATGTGGTGCTGGGGGATTGAACCGCGGTCCCTGTGCTTTGCTAAGCTTGTTCTAAGTAGGTGCTTTAGACCACTGAGCCATCTCACCAGCCCAGGAGTTCAGATTTCTTGAAGTCTTACTCTGTTTCAGGTCACTTTGTATGGCTTCATTTTTAATTCTAGAAGTCTTAAGAATTAGGCATTACCCTGTTTGAAAGTGAAGAGGTGCTCTAAATAATTATACAGTTGATGTAAATCCAACAACAAAAAACTGTCTAGAATAGGTACTGAAATACAGATTTTAGAGGATTTAAAATTCTACACCCATTCCTCCTCTTCTTCTTCCTCCTTCTCTCCCTCTCCCTCTTCCTCCCTCTTCTTCTTTGGTTTTTGAGACAAGATCTCATTGTGTAGTTCAGGCTGGCCTTGCACTCACTGTGTAGCCCAGGATGGTCTTGAACTCAGGGCGATCCTCCTGCTTCAGCCACCTGAGTGCTGAGCTTGCATCTGTGCGCCACCATGCCCAGCTCTGCACCCTTCCTACTACACCACAGAGTACAGGTGGATACTTGTTAGAAGTCACTGTCAGCCGCCTTACCAACTCCCTCACTGTATGGGATTCGCTGAGGACCAGGCTGTGGTTTTCCCAGGTTGTTCTCAACACCAGTTTTACTGAGAGCTGCGGTCAAATGTGCCCTACAGGACACGGCTCAGCCTCAGAAACATAGAGGAAGGGCATTATGCTTGGGCTCTACAGGAAGAAGAGTGAACACAGGAACTCTGGAAGTCCGTTCTCTGGGTGAATCTGAAGGAGCAGAAAGGATAAACTGAATGTGCTTCAGAGGTCCTCTGGCTTTCTAGTTTCTGCTCTCAGGCAGAATTCTCACCTGGGGTCCCAGTCTGATTGGCGTATGTGCCCTCCAGCTGGGACACACAGTGACGCCAGCCTGGGGGCTCTAGGATTATGTGTGGCTTCAGACAGTACAATAGGAGAAAGTGAAGGAGAAAGTCCAAGACAGACATGCAAGAGTTGTGCCTCTTTCTCTGGCAGGGAGGTTATCTATGGACCCCCAAAAGGGTCATTTCTCCTCTTCATTTAAAGAAAAAAACAAATATTATGTGCTGAAGGCTGCAGTAATGACTCTCCTCCCCCTACTCACCACACTCTGGTAATATCAAGTTGTGTTTTGGACAAATAACACAACATGAAAAACCAGTAACTTTTATGTGAATTAATTCAGTAAGGGTTTTTCTTTTCAATACCTAGTTTAGCTTCTCTGAAAGAGACTGACTGTTGAGGTTATGATGGGGAAAATGGAAACTTAATTTCATGATTTTGGGGACACTTGATGGGAGGCAGAGCTGGGTGTGTTCAGCCAGAGACAGTGAGATGCATGAGCACTTGGAGTTTTGGGGAGAGGCCCTTAGAAAGGAGGGAATTAGAGCGCAGTGCAAGAGGAGTGTGAGGAACAGTGCTGAGACCTCGTGGGGCCTGCCCATCCTCCTTACCGGCAGTGACTTTCCGACGAACCTGAGCTGTCACCTGGCCTCCCAGATGTGCCCAGTCTCTTCTATTCTAGTGTGGTCTTCCATAGTTGGGGGCCTGTGGAGGCTGTCAGCTCATGCACAGCACAAAACCCCAGCTGATTTGTGCCCCAGGGGGAGCAGCCCTGGCCAGCTCTGGAGGGCGCTGTCTTGGTTCTGTGAAGCATCAAGTTGGGCTGGACCTTTGTAGGCATCTGTTTGGGGATCATGAAACCCTGATGGCTGCCTTTCCAGTATGAATTCCATGTCTTCACTCGCTAAAGTAACGCAGAGCCTGGCCACAGCCGCAGGGTGTCTGGGTCTCTGAAAGGATGCACTTCTGTTACCGACAGCTTTGTTGGGGAGCTTCCATTCCGTGTTTTCCAGTGGAAAAACTTAACTTCCTTCCTTCCTTTCTCCTTCCTTCCTTCCTTCCTTCCTTCCTTCCTTCCTTCCTTCCTTCCCTCCCTCCCTCCCTCCCTCCCTCCCTCC
>NW_004524660.1:3409197-3415286 GCF_000260255.1 Octodon degus
CAGCGAGATATCTCAGTGGACTAAGCACCTGCTTAGACAAGCACAGGGACTGGGGTTTGATCCCTGGCACCATGTGTCGCACCGGCCCTGCTGCCGAGTACGCTGACTGGCCATAAGACTGGACGTGGTGGCGCATGCCTTTAATCCCAGCACTGGGGAGGCTGGAAACAGCAGGATCACTACGTGTCTGAGTTGCATAGTGAGACCCTGAACCACATACATAAAAAAAAAAAAAAAAAAAAAAAAGAATCCCAGCATCCCATTTCCTAGTGGCACACGCCCAGGCGAAGTGGGTGCTGGGAGTGTCCTGCGGTGCCCACTCCCTAAGTATGCAAATTAAACTCATGGTAATTCTGGGTTATAGAAGGATCTTTAATTAGAGATGTTAAAATGCCAAATTAAGAGGCAAGGGAACTGCCAAAAATTTCGAAGTGGGAATTGAATCAAGGAAATAATTGCTTAATCACCCGATATTTTTCTATTCTTTTAAGAATATGAATAGAAACAGTCCTTTTGGGCCTCTCTCAGGTACCAGGGCAGTTATTAAATTGCTCCAAAGCATGTGGGCATGGAGAGAAAGACTAAGGAATTCCCCCTGTTTCAGCATCATTCTGTTGCTCCTGCCCATTACAGATTTGGTTAAAAAATAACCTAATCTTAGAGTTAAATCTATTATTTATTTTTTCATATATAACACAGAATTTTAAAGCCAATTTCTTGCCAAATCCTAGAGAAGATACATAACATTGGGATAGTACGAATCTGAACTGAGAAACCGAGGAAGTAGCCATTAGCCCACTCTGAGCTCTGAACTGGCCACTTTCCATGATGCATCAGCTAAGCATCCTTTGAGATGAGTACATGGGATTTGGAGACTCTACAAGGTTTGCATAAGGTAATAACCCCCTGTACCCTGTACTCCCACCCAACCCTCCCCTCAGTAATTGGCAGAATCGGGATTGGAACCCAGGACATTCTGATTCCTAAGTCTGTGTTTTAGTCTCACAGAGCACTTCTGTGTGAAAACAAGGGCAGATGTGAAGGAAAGACCAGGCTGTCTGAGAAGAGAATGAACCAACAATGACAATATTAATCCATGTAGCTCCAGCTTCTTGGCCGCCTACTCTGTGCAAGCAGGACTGGAGAAAGATCATTTACTCTCTGCAGTACCTTTCTAAGTGCTATCCCTTGTAATGAAAGAGAGATTCACGAGAAAAAATAAATACCCCCCCCCCCCGAAGTTTATGAGCATATGTGCAGTACATGCGAGTACTCAGAAGTGAATAAATGGTGTGGTTAGACCCTGAGTTTATATACTGTCCTGGCAGAGGAATACGAGCATTTAAACAAGTAACAGACAAAGGACTTGGTTTCTAAGGGGAAGCAAATTGTAGGAAGGCAAATAAATGGGAAAACAATGGTGATGCAAGCTGGTGAGTAAAATTTATGTAGTCCTCTGGTGCTAGCTCTAGGCCACAGTGGTCTAAAGATTTCCCTAGTGACTACCTTTTGTCCTTCTGTCTTTCTTGGCAGGGAAGTAGAAAGGGACACCTTGTAAATTTATGTCCTGCTTTAATGCAAATGGGGGAGGGGAGAGAGGATTTTTTTGTGTGCTCTGCTTCTCAGCTGCTTTCAGCACAAAATATTCATTGTGTCTGCTGGGCATATTTTGAGGAGCTATGGTGTTGTCTTCTACAAAGATACTATGCATATTCTTACGATATGACGTCATAATATATATATATATATATATATATATATATATGTCATATCCTAAGAACCTCCACAACTCCAGAGAAAAGGGCCATTTGTTCCCCATCCTACAGATGAGAAGATGCGCAGAGAGAGGCTCTGTGACGCAGGTGAAGCCATGTATCTTCACAGTGCCAACAACAGCCTGGTTACCAGGCCAAATGGTGTCATCCGACCTATAGGTTACCTGGGCGTCAATGTTGGTGCTGTGTGGAGAAGGACATGCTTGGAATCCTGGAGCTGGCTCAGCTTTGTGATTCTGGCATAACTGTCTTGGGAGGCAGCTGAGACCAGAGAACTACAATTCTATGGGGTTATTTTCCTACTCTGAATTGGATATGTATGTGTTAAAGTTCAATTTGCATAACCTTCTTGGTGAGTTAAGCCCATTACTGGGACTCAGATTTATACAAATAGTCCCAGAGCCTGCAGGGTGGGGCGGCGAGGAGTTGTGGGAGGAGCCTGAGTGGAGTCACATGCGGGCTCTGGGACTGCCTTCCGGTGGGGTGGGGCAAGGCTGCGCATCTCCTCTGTGTCTTGTTGCTCAGGCTCTGGGCTCCCCATTGAGAACAGGGTGGAAATCTCCAGATTGTTTTGTTTCTGTCAAAGTCACCAAAAGAGCCCTATAGAGGTATTGGTGACACTCTCAAGCTGTTTTTAATTAATTAATTATTGTTTGTATTTTAGGGAGGGGTCCACAGGGTGTTCAGGGTCTCACTACTAGATCGGATTTGTACTGATCCTCCTGTTTATAGCCTCCCAAGAGCTGGGATTACAGGCACTTGCCACCATGCCCAGTCTCAGTTACTGTCTCAGTGCGCCCCCAGGGGGCAAGACCACATGGCAAGCCCAGGGATTAAACCCCTGGTCCCTGTGCCTGCTTGCAGGCACTTTAATTGCTGAGCTATTTGGCTGGCCCTTTGGCCCTTGTGCTTGCCAGGGAAGCGCTTATTCCACCGAGCCATCTCCCCGCCCTAAGCTCTTTTTAAATATGCAACAACATCCTAGGGAAGAAATACTCTGTGCTGTCAGTTCTTCATGGTGTCTGAGCCTGGGGCCCTGAGTCTGGGAGTTTGTTGCAGGGAAAGAGCTTCTGTTACTGTGTGGTTATGCCAGAGGCTAAGCTTCCCAGGTGTTCTGACCACAACCTCCATTTCTTTTTCCTAGACCTTCCACCCCCACAACCCCCAGTGCTCTTGTCAGCCTACTCCAGTCCCAGGCAAAGGATCAGGCCTCCCAGTTTTGCTTGTTGTATAAATAAAAACTAAATGCCAAGTGCAAGGCTGGGCCATTGTTGCAGATTTGGTATTTTAATTAACAGTGTTTACTGCAGAGAGAATTAGGCATGCTAATAAGTCATTCAATGAAACACAAGTCAGGCTGACTGATGGGAAAGACTCTCGCTGACAGCTTCATTAAACATATATGAAGAAGTCAGGGAAGCATTTCAGCAGGAAGGAAATCCAGTGGACAGCAGACCAGAGATAATAGGAACACCAGGAGGGCTTAGAGATACATGGACATGGAAAGCATAGTTTAGAGGACAAGAAAAATTCGGCTGCAGCTTGAATGTGTGCCATTGCGCAGCACGAGTGAGGCTGTCTTTATTTATTCATTCAAAATATTTACAGAGCTACTTTGGCATCCCAGATTCTTAGACAAGATGATAGAAAAAGGCATGCTGAGGTAGGCAAGCTCTACCGCCTCGCCTCCTGGTGTTTACGAGTCTGAGGGGCTAACCCTAGGCAGGAACTTTTAGACAACCATACACTAGTGGATAGTTTGAATAAATTATTTTCTACTATTTAAAAAAATCCCTTGTAAAGCCATATTAATATGCTGAGCTGTGAAAGGCTCAAGTCAACAACTTCTGTGGATAACCCACTACTATTGTGGACTGCTAGACTGTGTTGGACTATTTTGCTGAATTCACGCACCTATAGTATTTAGATGCCAATGGAATACCCATTTTCTGACAGGACTAAACAAAAAAAGGTGATAAAAAGGAAGGATCATCTTGTATCTGTATATACAGAATAGTTAGGATTGATATACAGCTACTTTCACTTAATGAGAAGAAAGATTTGTAGTAATAGTGTTTGGACAGGGTATTCTGTCTGCATTTTATACTGTGGATAACCACTAAGAAGATAACAGTGTACGGTATATTAGTTATTGAAATTGTCCTATTAATCAGCTTTGAAACTGTCTCATGGATATTTGTTTCTCAATGAAATAAAATAGAATAAATTAAAAATCCCTATGTTTAGCATGTAAATTGAAAATATATAAAGCTGAATGCACACTTCATTAAAAGTAATAGAGCCAATCCCTGCATAGCCGTGTTTCAGCTTAAGAAACAGAGTAGGACTGAAGATTAGAAGCCACCCAGGAAAGCTTCCCAGCTTAAGGCACTTGCAGCCTCCAACCAGTGGTGCCTGTCCTGAACTTTGTGATCACTGTTCTTTTTCTTTTTCCCTTTATTCTTTTCCCCTATTACAGTGTGTTTATTTTCTTTTGAACTGTTTTTTCCAATTCACAATATCTATTTTACATTCTGGATTTTTTCCCATAATTTTATTGAGAAACAAATAGCAATGAGACAGTTTCAAACCAAATTGGTAGGACAGTTCCAATAATTAACACATTGCATACATTCTTCCTAGTGGTTATTTGCTGTACAAGATGCGGACATGATATCCTATTTACAAACACCAAATCCCTCTATTCATTAAGAGAATGTAACTATATATCTAGCCTAACCATTTTGAATACACAGATACAAAATGGACATTCATCTGTATCCCTTTTTTTGTTTAGTTCCATCATTTGAATATTACAGGTGTGTTAACTCAGCAAAATATTCTAAAAAAGTCCAGTAGCCCATAATAGTATTGAGTCTTCCACTTGACTTGCAATGTCAGAAATTGTTGACCTGAGTCCCCTACAGCTCAACATAACACCATGGCTTTACTTCTTGTACTTTGCTTTTATACTTTTCTGCTGGATGGTTAAGACCAAGATAAGGCAGGACCTGTGCAACAAAAGTTGTAGCTTTTGGATATGATAAGGTCAGTCAAATCTCCTCCGGATTTATCCTGAGATCCTGTACCTCAGATTGTAGATCCTTTGTCAGTGTCAGCCATGTGAATGAGTCACAGCCATTGCTTGGCCAGTGTGCTCTCCATGAAAACCTGAGAGAGTGTCTTCTCCCCTTGTGACTCTCCTTAGGCACACTCTACATCATCGATCACTTTCCTCTGTGGCCCCATAATCTCCTTGATCAGAAAATTTGGGAAACTACTGCGTTACATGATGTTACAGTACAAGTTCTCATATGTCTTGATTGACCTTGGAAGGCTAGGGACAAAATGTTGACTTTCCTTGCGAACCTCCTTTTTCTCTAATTTTGGTCTGCAAACTTAGATTGTTAACCCTCCAGAAGAGAAGCTTATTGTTATTACCATGCAACCTAGGCGGTTAAGCTTAACTTCACTATCTGTCTGGATATCAAACATCTTAGGCATAACATGGAACAGGTATTTTTTATCTAGCATTGATATGTTGAACTTTAAGTCCCTACAGAATATGATGAAAAAACATTTAAAAAATTAAAATATATTTTAAAAATAGGCATAAAGAATTATATAATTCTTATGTTTACACATAAGTCCAAAAATCTAACCATATACACCCTTGTAGCAGAACAGTCCCACAACATTCCTTTTCCTGTCTCTTGCCTTCATTTACCACCATCTTCTTTTTGAACAATCATCTACCTGAGAGACAGCACAGCAGCAACTGGCATGTCATGACAAGCAGCCCGTATTCAGAAGACCAAAATGACAGGCACTCCAAGCATGAACCTACTATTACAAATTGCCATCTTTAGTGCAGTTGCTTAGTTCACAGGTCTCTGTATATATAGTCAGGGTGAGAATCATTCCAATTAACTGCTAGTAGGGGGCCGGGGAGATGGCTCAGTGGAATATAGGCTTCCCTGGCAAGCGCAAGGGCCTGAGTTCAATCCCCGGTTCCACAAAAAAGAAAAAAAGAAAAAGAAAAAGCCAATTAACTGCTAGATTAAAAAATCTTCTGAAGATTCTCAGGATCATTGCCTTACCCATTTTCTACATATAACTATATGGCTTGCCCCTGTCATGTTTCCCAGCTCTTCTCCTTGTTCTCTTTTCATTGTCTAGTCCTCAAGTTCTTGCTTTCCTTTTAGTTGTATTATACCTATTTTTATTTCTTCTTTTGAGTTCTTATACTAGGGAAACTATATGATATTTACACATGTGTGTCTGGTTTATTTCACTTATGAGTATATCTTCAAG
>NW_004524660.1:3430557-3431378 GCF_000260255.1 Octodon degus
TAAATGTCTTGTAGAATTCAGCTGTGAATCCATCCGAACCTGGATTTTTTTTTGTCGGTAGGTTTTTTATTACATCTCGTATTTCATTGGCTGTTATTGGGCTACTGAGAGTGGTTATATCTTGTCGTTTCAGCTTTGGTAATTTGTACCTTTCTAGGAATCTGTCCATTTCTTCTTCATCTTCTATGCTGTAAGAGTAAAGATTCTCAAAGTAGCTATTGATAATCTTCTGAATTTCCACTGGGTCTGTGGTAATTATATCCTTTTCGTTCTTTATTGCTTGTATTTGAATTTTTTCTTTCCTCTGTTTGATGAGGTTAGCTAGGGGCTTATTGATTTTATTGAATCTTTCAAAGAGCCAGCTTTTTGTTTTGTTAATTCTTTAAAGTGTTTTGTTTCAATTGAATTGATTTCTGCTCTGATCTTTATGATTTTTTTCCTGTCTTTGGGCTCTGGGTTTGGTTTGCTCTTCCTTTTCTAGTTGTTGAAGGTGCAGCATTATAGTGTTTATTTGTTCCCGTTCTGTTTTCCTGATGTGTGAGTTCACAGCTGTGAATTTCCCTCTGAGAACTGCTTTCATTGTTTCACATAAATTACGGTAATTTGTTTTTGAATTTTCATTGAATTGCAGATATTGTTGAGTTTCTCGTTTAATTTCATCTGTGACCTATTGGTTGCTGAGTAGGGTGTCATTTAATTTCCACGTATTTAGGGTTTCTTTTTTCTGGTTTCTGTTGTCATTTACTTCTAGTTTCATTGCACTGTGGTCAGATAATGTGCATGGGATAATTTCTGTTTTCTTGCATATACTTAAGCATGAC
>NW_004524660.1:3431940-3434708 GCF_000260255.1 Octodon degus
TGTTCTTTGTCATGGAAGTATTTCACTTCTCCATCAAACTTGAAAGAGAGTTTTGCAGGGTATAGTAGTCTGGGCTGAAATTCATTTTTCATAGAGGACCTGAAGTACTCTGCTCCATGCTCTTCTTGCCTTCATGGCTTGTGAAAAGAAGTTGGCCGTAAGTCTGATGGGTTTTCCTTTGAATGCGATCTGCTTCTTTTCTCTAGCAGCTTTCAGTATATTATTTTTGTGCTGAATTTCTGGGATCTTTGCTATTATATGTCTTGGTGTGTTTTTCATTGGGTTGAAGTTACTTGGCATTCTGTATGCTTCAGTTAAACTGAATGTCAGATTGTTTCCTCATATTTGGGAAGTTTTCTGCTAATACTTCTGCCCATATTTTTTAAATTTCCTGTGGACTGACTCTCATTGATTCCTATTATTCTCACATTGTTCATTTTTGCATTGTCTTGCAAGTAATGTCTTGTTTTTTTCTGCATCCTCATTGTTTTTAAGAGATCTTTTCTTACCTTTTCACTAGCTGCACCAGCATCTTCAAGATCTGAAACTCTGTCTTCACCTTCACTCAAACCATTTTGCAAGACTGTGATTGAGATTTTAATTTCCTCTATATCTCAATGACTCTGCTTCATGCGATCTATTTCTTTCCTGTATTGCTCATTCAAGGAATCTGTCATTTTTCTAATCTCCTCTATTTTTTTTAATTAGTGTCTTCTTTAGAAGCAGTTATTAATTCTTTTACTGCAGTGTTTTCTTCAGATTGGGTTTCCTCCCTATATTTCCCTATTTGATTCTTTACTTCAGATGCTATGAGTTCAGAGAATTCTTTTTTTATTTCAGAAAAGAATTCTGCTCCGAGTTTCTCTATGACTTTCTGCTGTTGCTTATTTACTATCAACACTATTAATTCTTACATTTGAGCTGAGCTAGGAGAAAAGAATTCCACTTTGAGTTCCTCTATGACTTTCTGCTGTTGCTTATTTACTATCAACGCTATTCGTACATTTGAGCTGAGCTAGTGTTCTCTGCACTTGTTCTGTGTGGTCATTGGGTTTCCTCCATATGTTTCTGCATTTGATTCTTTACTGCAGATGGTATTAATTCAGGGATTTCTTTTTTCATTTCCAATCTGAGTTCTTCTATGCCTTTCTTTAGTTGTTTCTTTATTTCAGAAGTTGTTGATTCATGGATTTCAGCTGTGTGGTTCCCAGTTTGTTCTGTGTTAGTGTCCTCTACACTTGTTATGGGTGCGCTCGGGGTCTGAGATTGCATTTTGCTCCTTCTCGTTGTCATTTTGTATAGCACTGTTTTCTGAACTTTGTTGCAAGAGCTTTGGCGCAGTTATAACCTTAGCACCTATTGAAGTTCAGGTGCAGATCTAAAAGTTTGAATTTATTCAGCTGTGCCTGGCTTGGGTCTGACTGCTGTGCTCCTTCCTGCTGTCACCCTTGTGAGTAGATCCTGTTGTGCCCGTCTGGCAAGATGTTCTGTTCCTGGACTAGCTGGGTGGCTTTGTCCCCTACTCTTTCTGCAGGGATTGCAGCTGCAGGGTTTTACCCCAGGCCTGTATGCCAGGCCTGAGCTGAGTCTGGAGGGGACAAGGTGGAGTAGTGGGGAGAGGCAGCTCTCCCACACACTCACTGGGCCTGGGCTAGGACTGGATCTGGGGGTCCTCAGAATGAGGCAGAAATTCTCACTTGGCGGGCAGGGTAGAGGGTGTGCTGTGGAGTAGTGGGGGGGGGTCCAAAAGGAGTGGAAGAGGGTCTCACCCACACTGTGCCTGGGCTCTGACCAGCAGGTCCCGCTGGTGCAGGGTGGCCGGAAGCTCTCCAACACACTCACTGGGCTGGATCTGGGGGTCCCCAGAGCGCGGCAGAAATTCTCACTCGTTGGGTGGTGTGGAGCGGGTGCTTCGGAGTGGTAGTGGGGATTTCCAAGGTGGTGGAAGAAGGTCTCACCCACACTGCGCCTCTCACCCATGCTTCTTCCTCCTCCTTCCTCCTTCCTTTTTTCTGCTTCTTTCTTCTTTCTTTGAGACAGGGTGATCCAGGACTATGTAGCCCAGGCTGGTCTTTGACTTGTATTGATCCTCCTGCCTCAGCCTCTGAAGTGCTGGGATTATAGGCATGTGCCAATGCACCAGGCTACTTTGTAGCTTTTAAAAATTAATATGGTCATATAATTTTTAAATAGTGACATACTTCTCCATTACAAATCTTTACTTCATTTAAAATATAGTTTTGATACATGGTCTTGCTATCCAGTTCAGACTTATAGTGATCCTCCTGTCTCAGCCTCCCCAGTGCTGGGATTACATGCATGTGCCCCCATACCCAGTTTCATGGCCTGGCATTGCATGTGGTACCAGAGATCGAACCTGGGACCTTGAGCTTGCCAGGGGTGCTTGGACTGCTGAGCTATCTCCCCATCCCCGTTTACTTCATTTTTTCTTATAGCATATTTTTCTTGTCTTATTGCAAAAGCTAAAATCCCTAGTACCATGTTTATAGGAGTAGTGGTAGGTGGGAACTTATGTTTGGTGCTCAACAGTGACTGACAGTGAAATGCTGAAACCCTCCTTGTACGCACCAGGTTTGCTATTGGTTCTTTTTTCATGTTCTTTATTAGGTTAGGTAATTTCTCTTTCTCATTTGCTAAGAGGTTTCTTTTAAAATCATGGATGGATATTGAATTTTAAAAACCTTTTTTCTTGGATTAATAGGAATTATTATTTAGCATCAGTTGAGGCTTCATTTTATATATTTAAT
>NW_004524660.1:3434983-3438825 GCF_000260255.1 Octodon degus
TTTAGTTTTGTCAGAGAAGGGTATTCCATTGCCATTTAAATATTATAGGTACGTGAATTCAGCAAAATAATCCAATATAGTCCAGTAGTCCATAGCAGTAGTGGGTTATCCGTAGGACTGGCAATGTCAGAAGTTGTTGACTTGAGCCTTTTACAGCTCAGCATATTAATATGGCTTTACTTTTTATACCTTGTTTTTTATACTTTTCTGCTGGCTGGTTAAGACCAAGATAAAGCAAGACCTATAAAACAAGAAATGTAGCTTTTGTATCTGATAAGGTCAGTCAAATCCCCTCAGGATTTACCCTGAAACCCTGTACTGCAGTTTGTAGATCCTTTGGCAGTGTCAGCCATGTGGATGAGTCACAGCCATTGTTTGACCAATTTGCTGACTGTGAAAGTGAGGCTTCATTTTAAATCAAAGTTTCATTCCTGAGGATAAAAACTGACTTTCTCTTGTTGCATTATTGTCTTATGACATGGGATTCAGGACGCTGATATCCCCCTTGTTCCTGAGTAAGGCCTGCCTTGAGTGATGCATTTCCTTCTTTGTGCTGTCTGTGATTTGAATATGAAATTATGGAAGCCTCAGAATGGGATTTGTGGAGTGTTTCTTTTTTCCGTTTTCTGGAAGAGTTTACATATTATAATGACATTTTTTTTTCCTGAATGTTGTTAGGTTTTACCTGTAAAACTCTCTGGCTTTAATCATCTCTGTGGGATGAATTTAAAATGTAGATTAAATTTATTAATAGTTACAAAGATATGCAGATATTCAGATATTCTAATTCTTCAGTGATTCTTGATGATGATTTTTTCTTCCAGGGACTCATATTCAAATTTATAAAATATTGCTTATAATATCCTCTTAGCATCTTTATATTTGCTGTCTTGGGCCTGAAATCAGCAGATCCCTTTGTTGAGGGATAGAATTTGGAGGCCATAGCCAGAGTGTTAAGAAGAGCTTATTGACACTAAAATATTATTTTTTGTATTATTTACTTTTCTGTCACTGGGACAAAGTTCCCGACATCCACAGTGTGAAGGAGGAGAGGTTTATGTGGGCTTCTGGTTTTAGTGGGTGCACTTAGCTGGCTCCAAGACAAAAGGTGTGGTGGAAAGTTATGCAAAAACCAAGGTGCTTAGTTTATGGTGACCAGGTGGGGGAGAGGGAGAAACACTGCTAGAGAGGAAAGGGGCCTGGGACTGTACTGATGACCCAAGGTCACGCTGCCGTGGCCCATCCAGACACACCCAGAAATGTGATTTACTCCTGTGGTGGGCCTTTTTTTTTTTTTCTTTTAAAAAGTTTTATTTTATTTTGAAGAGTAAAAACAGAAGCAAAAACAAATAGAAACAAAGAGAAACAGGGAAACATACAGCAATGCATATGTTACAGATTTTAAAACTGGAATAGCTAGTTAACAATGATTGTTATATTTTCTATTTTTATCACCAAATCTGTTGCTCAGATTAACAGATATAGTTATGCAAGACTGAGGAAATAAATGAATATGGGTGCTTGCTTTCAAGAAATATTAATTTTTCCTTGGCTTTTTTGTTTTAATTTTAAATATGGTATAACAATTGATAAGGCAGTATACATTTCGAAGATGAAGATGAGAGACTACACATCGCTGTCCTTGATGTAGTTTCTCAGATAGTAGTTTGCAGATATCAGCATACATTGTTAGTCAAGATGAAAAGTCTAAATTGCTATTTTCAAAAAACTGATGGAAATTATGAGTAAAATGATCTCAGCTATCCTGTATATATACTATATATACTATATATACTTGCATGTATTTTCCTTCCTTTTTTCCTATCTTTTCTCCTTTCTCTCATCTTCATTGTTTATTCCTTAAGTATTCTGTTTTACCATATGAATTATGTCTTTCAGGTTTTATTTATTCTTTTAGATTCTTACACTAGGGAGACAATATGATATTTACACATGTGGGCCTGATTTATTTCACTTTTGAGTATAGCCTCTAGTTGTATCCACTTACCTATAAGGGACTCGAGTTTATCTTTCCTTATAGCTGAGTAGTACTGCATTATATAAAATATTATACCCTTTTCATCCATCCTCAAGTGATGGGCATTTTTGTTGTTTCCAAGGTTTGACTATGACAAATTGTGGTACTATAAACATGGGTGGACATATATCACTATGGTATGATATTTGCTGGGTGGAATGGGATTTCCGGTCCTAGTTTTTTTTTTTAAGAGTCTCCACACTGATTTCTATAGTGGTTATACCAGTCTACATTCCCACCAACAGTGGAGAATGTTCTTTTTCCCCCACACCTCTCCAGCATTTGTTATTAGTTGATTGCTTTATGATAGCCATTCTTTCTTGGATGAGATGGTATCTCAATGTTGTTTTAATTTGCATTTCTCAAATGGCCAGTGGTAACCATTATAACAGAAACACTAAATCTCCTCAAAGAGGAAGTGAGTGCAAATCTTGAGGACATAGGAATAGGCAGACAGTTCATGAACAAAAACAAAACTGCAAGGGAAATAAATGTGGAGAATCAATATCAGGGATCCATCTTATTGAGAAGTTTCTGCATGTCAAAAGAAATCACCTACAGAGTGAAAAGACAACCCACAAAATCATAACCAATAATCACTCAGACAAAGGACTTCTATCTAAATTATATAAAGAACTAAAAAAAAAAATTGGACCCCCAAAATTAAAGGTCCAATCCAAAAGTGGGCATGTGAGATGCATACACACTTTTCAGAGGAAGAAATACAAGTGGCAAATAAATACATGTTCCACAGCAGTGGTGGGTCTTTCTTAATGTGATTAAGTTGCATAGTATGATTAATAGTCACATGGCCTTTAGGTGTTTCAGTGACAACTAAGAAAAAGTGTGTTTTTGAAAACACAACAAAAATAGTTTAAAACTGATATTTTCAATTCTAATTTAATACATAAGGTTATTACTCCTTTTTAAAATGAATTTTAGGACAGGGTCTACAAGGTGTCTAGGGTCTCACTACACAGATTGGACTTGTAATAGTTCTCCTGTTTTCAGCCTCCCAAGTGCTGGGATTATAGGTGCACGCCACCACGCCCCTTCTCAATCATCATCTCAGCGTGCCCTGGGGGCGGGGCCGGCACAGCAGGCCTGGGATTGAACCCAGCCACTGAGCTCGGCTGAAGCAGGCACTTCAGTCCACTGAACTATCTGGCTGGCCCCACTCCTTTAACTTTTTATATTTTGTTTTTTTAAAATCTTACTGTGACAACTTTTGTTTCTGATGGTATTAACATAAATATATTTGTCACATAGACTACATTAATTAGTGTCAAAATAATAAGAACAATATTATGCTAACAGTAAGACTGCTGAGTGAGGTTGAGATTTTTTTCATTATTATTTCTTGATAAACTATCTTCTACTCAATAATTATATTCAAAATATTGTGTATCCTAAAATCACTTGAAAGAATCCCTTTTTATGTTATATTAACAACATGACATGCAATTAAGCTTATTTGCTTTGGATGTGTATGTTCAGTTTGTAGGTTTTGCGCACCCTGGAAAACAGTGAGTCCAAAGCCAGCCTGAACTGCGTAGGAGACCCTGTCTCAAGCAATAAAATAAAACAAAACAACCAGAAACCTCACATGCAATTAGGTATGTTTTGTTGTCAACATTGCTTTCTCATCCTTCTAATAATCAACTACTTAAAAAAAAGATTTTTCTGTTAAGTTGAGCTGTGGGGGACTCAGGTCAATAATTTCTGACATTGCCAGTTAAACAGAAGACCCAATGCTATCATGGGCTACTGGACTCTTTTAGAATATTTTGCTGAGTTTACACAC
>NW_004524660.1:3439115-3502845 GCF_000260255.1 Octodon degus
TTTTTTTTTAGGGAAGGGTCTACAGGGTCTCACTACTAGATCAGACTCATAGTGATCCACCTGTTTACAGCCTCCCAAGAGCTGGGATTACAGGCATGTGCCACCACACGTCTCAGTTGCTTTCTCATCGTTTCCCAGGGGTAGGGCCGATATGGCAGGCCTGGGGATCACATCCCCAGCCCCTTTTAATCTGCTGAGCTATTTGGCCAGCCCTTTTACTTCTTTTGTGAATAGGAGAAAAAGCATGATCGTATGTGTATATGTATGTGTACCAGTGTGCATGGATAGGTGTGTGTAAGTTGTGTTTAAAAAATGTCCCAAATCACAGACACAGCATCCTTATTCCTGTCCACCTTTGCAAATAAAGAACTTATGGATTTCCTATCTAATTCAACTCCTACTCTAACCACCTTAATTAATTTGAAGGTACTCTTCTCTCTATCCACCCTTGACTGGATTTTTGCCCCAATAGTGTCTTCATGGGCTTTTGTTGTGCCCAAACTCCCATCATTCACACTTTAGTATTTGGGGTTGAGAAGAAGTTGCATTTTGCATAAGACTGTCTCCTCTTTCTCTCCTTTCTGCAAACCAACCAACGCTCTGAACTCATGCCATTTCTCCGATTCCTTGTTTAAACCACTTGTGCCCAAAATGTATAGTGTAAGCAGCATTTTGTTTTCTAAACTCTGCCCAGGGTTTTTTTCAGTTCATTAGATGTGTGATCTGCTGTCCAGGCTGTTCACATAGCAGTACATCCCATGGTGTTAAATGTATCATCATTTTAGCCTGATGTTATAGTTTCCCTGCTGCTGACCAGCAGAACTCTAAGCCTGTGTTTCTCACAAGGTTTTTGGTTATAGCAAAATGCTACTTCTGATACCAAGCTTTGTTATGGCCTATGTAGCAAAACCAAATGACTTCAAAACTTCAAGGGCTTGACACACTACTAGTTACAAGTTCACTGTGGATTTGCAGAGATCCTGCTCTTAAGTACTCCTTCATGAGGGCTTCCATGCTTGTAGTAGTGAGGAAAAGGGAGGTGGGCTGTCTGGGCCCTTGTGGGCCTCTTTTTCTTCCCTTTACTCTCTTGTTCTGTAACACAGGAAGCTAATGTCGACTAGCCTTATTTCACAGGTTCCCACGGCAGCTGACTTCTCTTGGGCTTGCCAATAGGAGAGACGCTGGCAGGAAAGCTATGTGAATTTCTGAGATGTAACTAGGTGGAGATAATGTAATGCCCTTGGCCTTCTTACCCTAAGTGCTGTGCTTGCATGATGACTTGAAGCCTCCAGGGGAATCTTTCAGTGTCATCTGTTGTTCTCAGGTGGGCTTTCCAGGTTTCTACTTGGACGTGTCTTCCTTTTGGTGGCTAGTTAGTTAAATGGCAGCTTTTCAGATTGTTCTATTTGGTTTTCTGGATGAGTTTGGGGGCACTCCAATCACTTCACAATGCTGCTATCATTCTCTTCCATGAAGTCCCTGGGGTCACTATAAATTTTATACCCAACAGTATGAACCATAGAGTTGGTATGAGTTTAGACTCTAAACCCCATGAGAGGCCTCTGTGACTGTAATATCTCAAGGGAAACACAGTTTTCCTCTTTTTCCCAACATTAAAATTAAGTGAAGGCAGACTTTCTGCAGAGAGTTATTTTGCATGATTATTGTGCTATAAGGATAGCCTTTTGGTCGTTCAGCTTCATAAAGGAGTGTGTTAGCTAATTTCTCATTGCCAGGACAAAATACTTGGCACTCACAAGGATTTTTTTTTTATTAATTTTAATGAGAAAGAAATAGCAATGAGACAGTTTCAAAACAGGTTAGTAGGACAGTTACAATAATTAATACATTGCATATTGTTGTCCTCATAGTAGTTATTCAGAGTACAAGATGCAGACATGATATTGTCTAAACACTATTAGTACAAATCTTTCTTCTTATTGAACTAAGAGAAAGTAACTGTATATCTATCCTATTTTGTATATACAGATATATATATATATATATATATATATATATATATATATATATATATATATATATATATATATATATATATATATATATATATATATATATATATATATATATATATATATATATATATATATATATATATATATATATATATATATATATATATATATATATATATATATATATATATATATATATATATATATATATATATATATATTCACTACTACAAATTGGTCCTTCATTTATATACCCTTTTTTGTTTTGTATTGCCAGAGATGGATGTTCCATTGCCATTCAAATATTGTAAGTGCTTGAATTCAGCAAAATAATCCAATATAGTCCAGTAGTTCATAAGAGTAGTGGATTATCAGTAGAACTGGCAATGTCAGAAGTTGTTGACTTGAGCCTTTTACAGCTCAGCATATTAATATGGCTTTACTTTTAAACTTCATGGTTATACTCTTCTGCTGGATGGTTAAGACCAAATTAAAGCAAGACCCATATAACTAAAAATGTAACTTTTGTATCTGACAAGGTCAGTCAGATCCCCTCAGGATTTACCCTGAAACCCTGTACTGCAGTTTGTAGATCTTTTGTCAGTGTCAGCCATGTGGATGAGTCACGGCCATTGCTTGACTGCCACTCACAAGTTAAAGAAGGAAAGGTTTATTTTAGCTTTATTTATTGTAGAAGTTTCAATCTGTAGTCCCTAGGCGCCAGGGCAGGGTCGCACGGCTGAGGGACATCACAGAGGAGAAACAGTGCATGTAGTGGCAGGCAGGAAGCAGCCGGCAGCCAGCCTTCCTTTCCCTTTTTTATTCCATTAAGGCTACAATGCTGTGGTTGGTGCTACTCTCAGCCATGGTGGGTGTTTCCATTATCCACATCCAGACCTGTGCTAAACCAGTCAGTGCCTAGCTCAGTTTTCACACCTGTAATCCAGTATCACACAGTCATGATCCACTGACCTCCTCAAATCCTCACCTATGAGTGAGGCCTTAGGGGGTGGTTATCTGGATAAAAGCCGGAACATAAGATATCCCACTTGTCTCCCTGTTTTGGGAAGTATGAGAGATTTGTCGGGTTTTTTATCTTTCCTGTCTACGCACTATGCAGATTTACTAGGTGTGTCTCTAGGATTCTGTATATACCTTGTAAGGTTTGGTACTAGCTTTTCACTTGGATTTCATGGTCTTGTATGAGTTTTGATTTCCATAGACTCATTTGTGGTATCTCAGTGAGGCAGTTGAATATTTTTGAAAGCCCCATTTTCTATGTTTTAGTTTATTAGATTGAGAACATTGTTCAGGGTAACTAATTTGTCTGTAATATTAGAAGGAAGCCTGCTTGTGCTCTTTTCTTTGTGTTCTTCCCACAGCATGGAAGCAAAACTCACTGGAAAAATAATTCTTATTTGAAAGTGCTGTGACTAGACTACAAAGACATGGGATATAGAAATTATGCTTGGTTGTGGATAATGAGGTTAGTATTGATTGCTAGCTAGCAGTGAGGTCATTTGATATGTTTACCTATTTGCCATTTGTCTGGAATTTCTCAGGTCCTTTTGGCTGTTGGAAGATAGGAATATATGTTTAATGAATTTAAATAAAAATTTTGAAACCTAACCTCAAATTCAAAAGAGAAATATTCGTATATATCATCATATACCGAAGAACTGGAGATAGCTGAAAGATAGGAAGGGGCTTGCATTTATGTTTTCCAGATTTAACCAATAAAATAGAACATTTTTAGCATACATATGCCCCAAGCAATATTTGGGATATGCTTATACTACAAATGTTATCTGAAATTAAATTTAACTGAGAATCTTGTATTGTTATTTTTAAAATATTTTAAAATGTATTTTTAGGGGCTGGGGAGATAGCTCAATAGAATAAGTGCTTGCCTGGCACGTGCAAGGTCCTGAGTTCAATCCCTGGTACTGTGCCCGTGCGCGCGCGCGCACACACACACATACACAGTATTTTTAGTACAGGGTGTACAAGGGTCTCACTACACAGATCAGACTCTAGTGATCCTACTGCTTTTCAGCCTCCCAAGCACTGGGATTACAGGCACGTGCCACCACACCTGGTCTCAATTGCCATCTCAGTGCACCCTGGGGGGGGGGGCGGGGCCAGCTCGGCAGACCAGGAATCGAACCCCAGACCCTGCGTCTGCCTAAGCAAGCGCTTTAATCCACTGAGCTATGTGGCCGTCCAAGAGAATCGTGTAGTTTTAGATGGCGGTGCTATCAGCATGTCTCCTAGCTATCTGTTGTTCTTGGTTCCTGCTTCCGCAAAATGCTTGCTCTGTTTCATCAGTCCCAGATATTCCTTTTCCTTTTGCGCTTGGTCAGCCTGAAATGAACAGTTTATTCCTTTGATTTCTGTGAAATATATCATAAATGTAACATAGAGACGTGAAGGTTATTACCAGGTTTGTGTGACCCTGCAGCAGCGCCCAGAAAGCCGCAATGGCGTATTAGCTGCGGTCTTCCTGGAGCTCAGCGGCCGCGCCCACACGCTGGCTTTGCTCCACGCGCAGCCCTGTCCTCTCCGGTCTCTGCCTCCCGCCTGTCTCCGGACCTGGCTTCTTTATCTTCATCTTCTTTGTTCTCCTCCCTTAGCTGCAACTGTCTCCCTTTCCCTGTTCTCAGACTCCCTCCACCTCTCTTGCCAAAACTTCTTAGAGCAATTTAATTCTCTTTATTCAGTCCTGGCCTATCTTATATCTCTTTAATTAAAGGCCAATCAAGATGTAATAAATAAAAGATAATGGTTTCTTAGAACACCCCCTGTACCTGGTGCTTCTCCCCATGCCCCCTTCTTCTCTCACACTAGCTTTAGTGATTATAGGACATGAAAGGAGGGCCAGGAAAGAACAGCCTCTGTGGCAGTGTTGCCACTAAGCTTTGGTGCGAGCAGTCAGAAAAGCAAGCGTTTTGGGACGTTAACTTTCATTTTATTTTAATTTTTTTAAAACTTTCATTTTAAAGTGCTATAAAAATTTTATATATGTATGGTGTAAAACTTAAGTTCAAGAAATGTAGCTTTCTTGATAGAAAAATGATTCAAAGGCATGTATGGCATTGGTGAATCCAGCACATGTATTCAGAGTTTTACCTTAACTAGTGTCTGATCAGCGCTTGTGAATGCAATAATAAAATTATATAGTTGTTTTTATGTTGTGAAGTTTTATAGTTAAATTTCATGTTCTCACAATATTATATTACTAAAACATCATTGATTAGTGGTTTGTTTAGTCATAACATTGATAAACTAAAAATTTACAGCACCATGAATACTCTAGTACTTATTTATTACTTTTTATGCAATGATAGTAGATGGGCAGGGTGCAGGTGGGCCAGGCTCTCAGGAGAGTGGGAGGGCAGGGTGGGCTCGCCGAAGCTCCTGCTGTGTGGGGTTCAATGCGGCTTCCACCTCATGAAGGAGAGGGGGGCAAGCCTCAGTCCAAGAAAGATCAGTGAGGATGACTGCAGGCTGAAGTTGTGCAGGGCTCTCTCGCTGGCGGACTGGCGCAGGATAGCGCTCCGCAAGGCTCCTGCGGGTCGCTGTGGTAGTCAGGACTCTCTGGTGGTCTTCTGGGCCAGGCGGCCGACTCAGCAAACTCCAGTGGGAAGGATGGAGAGGTTATTGCTTATTATGAGCATCCAGTTGTATATTTTTTAAGAATAACAAAATCACATATTTAAACATTAATTTCTCTCATATAGAACACAGAGTAATGGAAGCAAATTGGTGGTTTTAGGCAAAAGTGGCCTTGTTGTACATCCCTGATGTTGCATTAAATGCAATGCTGGAAGCGAACAGTTTCTCCAGATAAATACAGACGCCCCTTTTCTTGGCCTCTTTAATGGGCTCACACCTCTACGATTCACAATCTGTGTTTGGTCAGAGTTCCAAGGGCGCCATCTCCACCCCAGGATGCCCCTTTCACTGCTCCCGGGGTGCATCTCAGACTTCCACGTGCATCCGCATTCATCGGTTGCTGTTTTTTTTGTGTGCTGCTGGGGATTGGTGGACACAGAGGCTTCACACTAAGCTGCATTTCCAGCCCCCTTTTTATTTTTGTTTTTTAATTTTGAGACAGGATTTCACACCATTGTCTAGGCTGAGTTAAAACTTGCCATCATCTTGCCTCCACCTCCCAGAGTTCCAGGATTGCAGGTATGCATCATAATATCTGGCTGTGGGTCTTTATTCTTATTTAACATGAATAAATATCTTCTGAAATAAAGAGGAATTTTTCAAACTTGCTGTCAAGAAAAATTAGGCATTTAATGATGACCTCTGCAGGGTTCTTGATGAGGGCCTGCGGCAGGCTGTGTTAGCAGACTCAGCTCTTAGCTGCTTCTTGCCCCCACCCCTTTGTGAGGGCCTCGCTGTGGCAGAATGTATTTCTCTTTGTCTTCACTTTGGGTTTATCTTCATGATTGCTTGCTAGTGGCGCATGTATGGAAGGGACAGTGTGCAGTTCCAAACCCAGGCCATAGAAGTCGTGTGTTTCTTCAGGCCTTCTGTACTTTTGCCATACCATGAATAGGGCAAACCTGGACTGACCCGGGCCCAAGGAGGATGAGACACACAAGGGGCAGAGCTGCCACAGCCGGGCTTGCTTTAGAACGGCCAATCTGGAAATGCGTCAGCACTAATAAATGTCCCTTGGAAACCCTGAGTTGTTCTTAGTCTATATTTTTGCGGTCAATAGCTGAGTGCAGCCAGCAGATTCATGTGTTTTTAAAGCAAAGCATTATGAAGGATTTTCAACTTGCCTGTTAAATTCAATTACTATTATGGGCTACTTGATGCTTTGTTTTGAAAGAGAATCTCAAACTGATTTAGGTTTAGTGTAAAAGTGATACAATTGATTCACAATCTCTGTCAAAGAATGGGGAAGGGAAATTAAAATATATATTTATCATATGTCTTCCATCCTACCTCTTCCGTCCTTACTGGGACTCCACCAAGATGTGGCAGTATTCATGGCTGGTGGGGTGAAGGGAGTGCTAAGAGCTCCCTAAGTGGTTATATCTTGCCACCAAACCCCACGGAGCTCTTTCTGTTTTGCACAGTCTTGCACTGTATTATCATATCTGGGTCAACAATAGACTGCACAGACAGTGATGGCCCCATAAGATCGCCGTGGTGCTGAATAATTTCCTATTGTTTATGATGTGTTTGTGTTCCAAGCCAACGTTTATTATAAAGGAGTCGAAAGTGAAAAGAAGTACAATTTCACTAGGAAAGTTACAACAAGCTAAGGTTGTTATTGGAGAAAGGAATGCTTTAAGTAAATGTGACACAGCCTGACTGTCTGGTGTTAGTAGAGTGCAGGAGCGGACAGTAATGTCTTCGGCTTCAGCTTCGCTCGCTGCTCACTTACGGACATTTCCAGAGCAACTTCTAGTCCTGCAGGTTCCCTGTATGTTGTGTTGCTGTGCAAGCACCAGTTTTATCTGCTTTTTGATATGCCAGTTTGATACGTGAAAATGTACCTATATGTGGCCTTCCATACGATCCTGTAACACACGTGTACACTATGTAATGATCAGCACTTACCTGTCTCCTCAACCATAATGCCATGTGATGAAAACATTCAAATTCCTTCCTTCTGTTAAAAGCTGTTAAAAATATACAATACTTCTAAAATCTCTTACGTTGTATTTTTACTGTGTCTTTTCTATGTTTAGCTGTATACACGCCACTGTGCTACCTTTTCCTGCAGTATTCAGCGCTATCAAAGATGCTACAGTTTGCAGCCTGGGAGTTGTAGGTGTGCATGTAGCCTTGGTGTGTAGGAAGCTGTAGCATTTGTATTTGGGCGAAGTGACCTCTGATGTCTGTGCCAGCACAAAGTCGCCTACTGCTGCATTTCTAAGAATGCATTTCCTGTTAAGAGGAATGGAAGGGAGACGTGCATGCTTCCTCTAAACATGGCATCCTTGTGTGTTGTGGAAGACGCTGCAGTTTGGCTTTTCTGTGTTCATTCTTACTTCTTCTGTATGCTTTCCTGTACAATAGAGGCTGAGTGCTAACACCACTTTTTAAGACCTTAGAAAACACTTATGGCCAAGTGTTCTGCTCAAGTTTCAGCCCATTCCTCTTACTATAACCAAATGACACAGCCTGCATAATTACCAAGGGAAAGAGGTTTGCTTAGTTCATGGTTCCCAGGATGGAAGTCCTAAGGTTGGGCAGCTGTGCCTGGCAGGAGCCCCACACTGCATCACAACATGGTAGAAAAAGCAGGGGCCAAGCAGGCAAGTGGGAAGAGCCTTATTTTTATAGTGGTCCAGTCTCACGTGAACAAACTCAGTCCTTCCAGCAGGCATTAATCCGAAGTGGCCCAGCCATACCTTGAAAACTCCACCTCTCCCTGTTGGCCATAGTGGCCAACATGAGTTTCAGAGGAGGCAAATCAGGTTGAGACCATGACAGGCTGTACTTAGATTTTGTCAGTCAGGTGCACTTGTGTCACTCAGAAGTAAGCAGTAGCTGCTGGGCTGCTGGGGATTCTGGTAGCATTCGGGGTCTGCAGCCTCCAACTTTGTTCTGTGGAAGATGGAGTGGCAGAGTGGTGGCTTCCCTCAGATGTGAGCAGGGGCTGCTAGATTCTGGGGCTGGCGTGTTCTGGAAATTTACGTCTTCACCACACCCATGTGGTGAATTCAGCAAGCTACTGCTATACTTGGGAATGAACATCTTGGGTCTCATAAGAGCTTGGCTACATCCTCTTGTGACTAGCGAAATTTAACCTGAGGCAGGAGGTCTTCTCAGGTCTTTATAGTAGACTAGAAAGAACACTGACTTGGAACCAAAAGATTTCAGTCCAATTATAATGGCGACTCCTATTAGTAGGACCTTGGACTAACTTTATATTTATAAACAAATTGAATACTAGCCACATAGGATCATTTTGAAAATTATTAGAAATTAATGAAAATTCTTTATAAACTTTAAAATGATCTGAATGTGTTATAGTCTCTCTTCCTCTTATTACTGTCTTCCGTGACTTCTTTCTGCTTTTTTTTCCTGCCATACACCCTCAGTTCTGAACAATTCCAGTGCTCAGGTCCTCTCTGGTTACTCTGCAGTGATGGGCCTGTCGCTTTAGCATGTCTCTCCAGGCTGCCTTTGTTGCTGCGTCACCCTCACATACATCTTCCAAGCATCACTGATACAGCAATCATTTGAGGAGGAAAATACGTCATTTCTGTAAAAAAAGAAAATCAGGAGTTGCAAAAGTTGCCGAGCCCTGAGGTGCCTGTCTGGAAGGAAGTCATCCTCCTGCGTGTGGTGTCAGAGCAGGCCGGGCACTGTGGGGCAAGGAATTTATTTCTAGACCTTGTAATTTGTTTGGAAGTGAACAAAGATTTGTAGCTTGAGGAGAACAAATCCAGTCCTCATTGCTCTTTTGTTTACCATTTAATTAATGGTTGAAACTTCTCCCTTTAAGAAATCAATAATAGAATGAAATATTGAAGATAGACCAAATTGTGTTCCAGGCATAAGGACACCATCAACAGCCACAGAGTAATGGCCTGTGGAGTTGAAGATGCCCTCAGAGGTTGTTCCGTATTCTACACAACAGAGAACTCTTTTTAAAATATTGTTCTTCAGAAAGCTGACCTTTCACTAAACATCCCAGTAAAAGGAGGCACCTGAGGGCTGGCGAAATAGCTCAGTGGACTGAAGTGCCCACTTAGGCAAGAAGAGGGGCTGTAGTTTGATCCCTGGCACCACAGGCTGCACCAGCCCTGCCCCCAGCACAAGCTGAGCCAGCCAGAGTCCTGGAGTGGTGGCATATGCCTATAATCCCAGGGCTGAGGAGGCTGAGAACAGGAGGATCACTGTGAGTCTGAGCTGTGCAGTGAGACCCTGCATCAACCAAATGCATTAAAGAAAAAAAGGGCACCAGAACGTTCTTAGGAAACTCTACTTTCACTTACTATCTCCCAAAATTGTGCTCTGGTTCAGGGTGTGACAATTTGCAGTGAAAGGTTCTGAGGTCAAATACATTAGGGAGAATCTGCAGAACTGTCCCCACTGGAGAGCTGTCATGTCACTTAGCATCCCAGCGAGTCTGCCAAACCCAGAGAAGAAAAGCCTTTCTGTATTGTTGAAGGCAGGATTTTCTCATCAGTTGGTCATGGAACGTTTTATTTTCTTCTCACAGTTTTCTGAGTATGTATTAGAGAAAGGCTATAATAAGGCTTTTGATAATAAGTACAATGTTTGTTTCTGTATCTTCCCTCACACCTACACCAATTAGTCTTAATTATGACCTAGAGCCACAGTGAAAAATGACTGATCTTTTCACATAAGACGAGCCACTCATGCTGAGGTCATGGAGGAAAGAGGGAATGTATGGAAGGAGAGGACTCATAAGGGACAGAGAAAATGAAAGCGCCAGCCAACCCAGTAAGATGTCTTTCTGTCGGGCTGTGACAACTGATACTCTGCCCTCCACTTTACCGATCAAGTGAGTGCTGCTACCCCTAAGATTTCAGTGCCCTCCATCCTGGAATGGATGAATCCCTGCTTCCTGGGCATGGGTTTCAAGGGGCTGCAGCATCTGGTCTTTGCTTCTTGCCCAGCCCCCTTTTTTCTTGGTCAGATTTTTTTCTTATCCTACTTGTACTTGCACTCAGCAGCTGCAATTATTTGCAGTATTGAACCCACAGTGCTACTTCCCACTGTGTGTCTCTGTGGCTGGACCAATATCCTCTCCTTTCCCATCCCCACCTTGTTCATGGTCTTCTCATAGCAAATACCCCAACATCAAAACCAGCATCACTCCGTGTGTGAAGTCTTACTGCAGTTTTTCCCCACCTGGGTCATGTTTAGGTTTTGGTCTTACTACCCCATATGTTCTTAGACTTTGTGTTTCTAAAGATAGAGACCCTGTTGGATTTCTAAGACTGCTGTAATGAAGTTGTTGCAAACTGGGTGGCTTGAAAAGGGTAGAAGCATATTGCCTGTAGTTCTGGAGACGCTTAAGTCAAGGTTGGTGGGGTCATACCCCTTTTGAAATCGGCAGGGAAACCCTTCCTTCCTCCCTTCTTCCTTGCTTCTGGTAGTGGCCCTCAGTCCTCTGCGTTCCTTGGTTTGTTCCTACCTGTGTCCAATCCCTGCCTCTGTCATCACACAGTCTTTCTGTGTGTCTTCCTCATTCTTCTTAGAAAGACACCAGACATATTGGACTGGAAGCTCAGCCTGCTCCAGTATGGACGCTTCTTAAGTTACTACATCTTCAGACCTGGTTCCAAGTCAGGTCTTATTTAGAGCTTCTGGGGTTAGGACTTTGACATGTAGCCTTCAGAAGACACGATTCTACCCATCACAGGGACTATCTCATCTTGTACTGTGCGCTGGATGCTTAACAAATGTTGGTTCAGTCAAAGCCCCTGACTGAATTTGGACACTTTGGCTGCCTGTTGACCTGAACTTCTGCCCCTATGTACTTAAAATATTAGCCAGACTTAGCGGTGCAGGCCTGTAATCCCAGCACTCTGGGAAGCTGAGGCAGTAGGATCACAAGTCTGAGCATAGTCTGGGCAACTTCACAACTTAGTAAAATGCTGACTTGAAATAATGCATTCTAAACAAGGCTGGAGGGTGTAGCTCAGTGCAACGCCTTGGAGTGCAATCCTCAGGACATACATTTTTGTGAACAATATTCGTGCACCCGTTGCCTTTACCTCTGTTGAATTAGGTTTATCCTATAAACCTTAGGCTTGAGTTCTTGAACACAGATTGGGCTTTGACTCAGCTACAGAAGTGCAGCTCGGTAGTGATAGGCCTTGACTCTTCATGCATTTGTCAGGGTGCCTCGTGTCTACCAGCTGCTCGGTTAGTTGGCAGGGACATAGCAATGAATCCCAGTTCCAGGGCCTTCCTAGAGTTTACTAGCTAGGTGTGCTAAGCCCTATGTAAGTTGCTGAAGACCAGAGCCCTACTCTCAATGAGCTCCCAGTCCAGCTGGGGAGATCGAGAGTCTAAGTAACAATTATATGTTGAATAGAACATAAAAGAAGCATGTGCTCTGATGGCTTCGGTAACGGGCACCTAAACAGCGCATGGAGTGTGGGGAAGCTAGGGAGGACTTCGGAGATGGACACGTCTCAGATGAGTTTGGAGTGATGAATAAAGACCAGGTGTGCAGGGGCCAGGGATTTTTTTTTTTAGCACAGTGGCGTAGCACCTGCCTGGCAAATGTGAGGTCCTGAGTTTGATTCCCAGAACCTGTCCCCCTGACCCCCAGTCAGATGTGTGTGTGTATCTGCAGTATGGTGGCTTGGGGCGTAGGAATTCCTATATCAGACAAGGTATGAAGTCAAGAAATTAGTTATGATGAAGAAACCACATATAATTCCATGCAATTGGAGCATATGCTGACAGGAAGGGAGAAGGGAAGATGACTGGAGAAGTACAGTTTTTGTATCACAAAGGAGGGCTGGGAGTATAGCTCAGCAGCATAGTGCCTGCCTGGCAAGTGCAAGGTCCCAAGTTCAATGCCTGCTACCACAAAAAAAGAATTGTGATACATCACAAAGGGCTTCCTAGGCTCTGCCACATGTCCCTTCTGAGTAGAAATATGATATTCAAATATTAACAATGTATTAAGTTCCATGTAATCTAACCCAAGAATGACTATGGTCAACATTTTGGCTGACATTCTTCCAGTTATTTTCTACAATAGTATATCTTACAAAACTGATCATGTTATATACGTATCATTCCGTACATTGCTTTGAAAAAATAATTAGTATTTCTTGAGTATCTTTCTGCGTTAGAACACATGGCTACTTTGTTAAGTAATTTCCTGGTGCCCCTGGTAGGAGTGGACTTCAGGGAATTTAACAATTTCCGTGCTGATAAGTATTAGCACAGTGTCAGTTTTACAATCACAGATACTGTTGTAATGGAGATTTTTGAGGCAGTTGTGGGAATATTTCTGAGAGATAAATTTATAGGAGTAAAATAAAAACATTTTAAAAAATCAAATCATTTTTTTAAGAAGAACAATTTTACCATCTATTAGTGTAGTATGTACACTAAGTTTTCAAAATATTATCAATCTTTAGAAATATTTGCCAATATAAAGAATAAGAAAATTTTATTTGGTTATAATGTTGCTTCATTAGTGAGATTGAGTTTTTTCAGATAGTTATTTATGAGCATTATATATTTATAAATGTCCTATTTACTGTATACCTTTTTCTATTCAATTTTAAAATTAATTTACAGAAGATATATGTATATATTTTTAATTTTTTTGTGTGTGTGGTATTGGGGATTGAACTCATGACCTTATGCTTGCCAGGTAGATGCTTGTGCCACTGAGCTATCTCCCTAGCCCCTATGTTATATATATTAAGGCATTATATATTATAGATTTTTATTCTTTCTCTGATAAATGTATTGCAAACCTTTACCTTAAGTCTGTCATTATCTTTTAATTTTGTATATAGTACATTTTTCATACAGAATTCTAATTTATATGATAAAATTACCTTTTATGATTTTTGAGTTTCTTGTTTTACTGAAAGGCCACTTCTCATGATTTAAAATATTATTTGGCTATATTTTTCCTGTAGCCATTTATTTTCTTTTTAAATTTATTTTTTATTTTTACTTTTTAAAGAAAATACAAAATAGTAAAAAAAAAAAAACCATTAGAAATGGTACAGAATTTCACTAAACAAACAAACAAAAAAAAAAGATTTCAACAATGGCTATTGTACTGCATAATGTTATCTTCAAATTAGTTGTTTAGATTACCAGATATAAGCATGCAAGAGTAGCCATGTATTTTCATATTTAGGTTGCTTTTAATGAATCTGGAATAAATTCTTGAGTATGACGTGAAGTGGGGCATAATGATAGTGATTTTTTCTTTCTATTGTTTGCGTTGTTTACTTTGTCACTCAGTCCCTCTATATATGTAGGGTGGTCCCATTGACCTTTTGTCTATTCCTGTGCTGTCACCACACTGATTTCAAGAGCTACAGAGATATTTTGACATCTAAGATTTCATTCCTCTTTGTTACATTTACACTGGCTGTCCCTGTTCATTCTCTTGTCTTAGGCATTCTATGTACTCATCAGGACTGGATTCAGCTGAACACCCTGCAGCAATGGTGGCTTAAACTACAGAGAAGTGCATTTCTCTGTCTTGTAAATAAGGCATATTCTAGGAGCCTCTGGTGGGTCACGATTAATAGGACACCTGCATCTTCTATCCCGTTGCTTCACCGTTCACAGCATTTAGCCTTTATCTTATGATCTAAAATGCCTGCACGAGCTCTAACCATAATACCTGCAGGAAGAGTGGGGACAAAAGGGCACATGACTTGCTCAGGGCCTCGAGAAGGGGCTCCTGGTAGTCCCTGTGCAGCATTTGTGCATACATCTCCTTAGCAGAACTTGGCGCCAAGGCTGCGCCTAACAGTCACAAAGCCTGAAATACATTCTATGTTCTAGGTGGGCAGGTGCCAGTCTAGGCATGGAAGTCTTAGTTTTCAGAAAGAGAGTTTAAAGGGCATATATTTGGGATAGAAAACTAGCAGTTCCTAAGTTCCTACGATACTTTTATTGTAGTCTACTTAGATTTTGATTCAACTATAAATACTGAGTAATATTCATATATATATATTTCATTTTCTTTATTCATTTGTCTTTTGACAGCATCTGGGCTGTTCCCACAGCTTAGCAGGTATGCACTGCAGTGCTATAAATATGGGTATGTTGCATGGTATTCATGTCTTTTAATTCTTTTGGTAACATACTGAGGAGAGGTAAAACTGGATCAAATAGTAATTCTTTTTTTAATGGTTAAATCAATGTCTTTATTAACAAAGGCCATTTGAATTCTTGTAAGTCCCTCTTAATATTAAATAGGATAAGATGCTTAATAGCTGCAATTTAAGACTATTCTGGTTTAGTCCTTGTCAGTGAACTTGTTTATATTTTTAATAGAAGTCATGAATCATCAGGTATTTAAATAGATGTAGCTAACTGCATTGGAGTTTGAGAATTTACAGATGTTTTATCATTAGGTCAGAATAAAAAAAATCAAACAAAGGATATGATAAAGGTTGTTGAAAATAATTTTTTTATTTTATTGAGAAACAAGTAGCAATAAGACAGTTTCAAAACTGATTAGCAGGGACAGTTTCAATAATTAATACATTGCGTATTGTTGTCTTCGTAGTGGTTATTTGTAGCACAAGGTGCAGACATGATATCCTGTCCAAACCTATTAGTACAAATTTTTCTTCTCACTGAATTAAGAGAAAGTAGCTGTTTATCTATCCTATTTTGTATATACTGATACAAAATGGTTCTTCATTTATATCCCCTTTGAAAAATAATTTATCATTGGGCATTATCTCTTTTTTTAGAACAAGTATAATTTACAGAAAACAAGGAGTAATTCTTTTTCTAGTTTTCTTTCCTCTTTTTTTTTTTTTCCTTCTTGAGAACTTGTTTGGAGGTTTAGCAGGGGAGCACAGCTACTTGTAAACCTTTGACCAAGGAACAGTCCTGGTCTGTCGGGGGTGGTTGTCCTCTTTGACTGGGTGCGCAGCTTCAGGAAGGATACAGATGGAGTATTGAGAGTGGAAAGGGACACCCGCCCAGCCAGAAAAGCTGAATCAACCTTGTCGATCAATGGGTGACAGGTGTCGCAGCCAGATCACCCTCACATCCTTTTTGGTCTTTGTGAGACAGGGTTTCACTATGCAGTTCAGGCTGGCCTTGAACTCAGCTTGGCCTCAGACTCACAGGGATCCTCCCGACTCAGCCATGGTTGCTGAGTCTTTCATTGGGAGGGGCTGTATTTTTGGTTCTTTATATATTCTAGACCAGTGATGGCAAATTTCTTAGAATTTTCAGTGATACAAACAGCCTGTGTGCATGTGTATCATAGTTTGGTCAGCACTGTTCCAGACATTAATTCTCTGAGGAGCAAGTGACAAAACACACTTCCATCGTGTAGGTTGCTTTCTTCACTCTTTTGGTTGTTTCCTTTGCCATGTGGAAGCTTTTAAATTTAATACAATCCCATTTGCTGATTGTTGATGTTATTTCTCTTGCAATTGGAGCTCTGTTTGGAAAGTCCTTGCCTATGCTTTCAGGGTTTTATCTATTTTATTTCCAGCAAATTGTTTGTGTTTTTATATTGTGGTCTTTGATCCATCTTGACTTTACTTTAGTGCATGATGAGAGATATGGGTCTAGATTCAATCTGGACATGTGAATAACCAGTTTTCCCAGCAATGTTTGTTAACAAGGCTACCTTTCCTTCAGTATATATTTTTGACCCCTTTGTCAAAGACCAGATTTCCAAATGCACCTGGGGTTGTTTCTGCTTCTTTATTCTTTTTTTTTTTTTTAACCTATTGAATTCCGTGCCTTTCTTTGTGCCAGTATGAAGCTGTTCTTATCACTGTAGCTTTGTAATGTAATTTAAAGCTGTGAGTGTGATGCATTTTGCTTTGCTTTTACTTCCCAAGATTGCCTTCACTATGCTGGGCCTTTTTGCATCCTATCTAAATTTCAGGATTATTTTTTATAGTTCTGTGAAGAAGGCTGTTGGCATATTAATTGAGATTTGATTTTGTCAAAAGCTTTTTTCTATATTGAAAGATTACGTGATTTTGTTATTGCTTCTCCTTTTGAGGTGCATTATATTTATTAATTTGTGTATGTTGATCTATATTTGCATTTCTGGAATGAAGCTGATGGCTATGATATGTGGTCATGATATGTTGCTGAGGAACTTAGCTTTCATGTTTATTGAAATTGGCCTGTGGTTTTCATTTTTTGTCCAATTCTTGTCTGCTTTTGGAATCAAGGTAATGCTAGCTTCTGAGAAAGAGTTTTCACAACTCCTTCCTTTCAATTTCATTAAAGAGTTAGAGGAATATTGGTGTTAGATTTTCCCTGAAGTATATGGAATTTGGCAGTGAATCCAATGGATTTAGCTGGTAGGTTTTTATTACTGCTTCAATGTCATTGTCTTTTTTTGGACTGTTCAAACTTTCCACATCATCTTTGTTCAGTTTTAGTAACTCATATATGTCTAGGAATATATACTATTCTTCTAGTTCTCCAATTTATTTAAATACAAGTTTTTATGCTGGGGAGATAGCTCAGTGGTCTAAGCACCTGCCTGGCAAGTGCAAGGACCCTGAGTTCAATCCCCAGTACTGCATGCCATGCCAACCCCTGGTCCCCTGGTGCACTGTGCTGCCCTGACACTGGAAGTGGTGGTGCACACCTGTAATCCCAGTTCTGGGGAGGCAGAGACAGGAGGATCACCACAAGTCTGAACTGTGTAGTGACCTAGTAACAAATAAATACATACATATATACATACATACATACATACATACATTTTTAAATACAAGTTTTCAAAATAATTACTAATAATTTTTTGGATTTTGGTAACATGTATTGTGATTTTGCCTTTTTCATTTCTAATTATATTAATTTGGGTCTTTTCTTTCCTCTTTTGGTAAGTTTGTGTATGGATATGTCTATTTCATTCTTTCAAAGAATTAGTTCTTTAATTCATTAACTCTGTATTATTTGGTTAGCCTCAATTCATTAACTCCCACTCTGAACTTTATACTTCTCGTCTCTGTACCAGCTTAAATTTGAACAGTTTTTGTTTTTCTGGAACCTTGAGATGCATTATTAGGTTAGTTGTTTGAGCTTATTTTGTTTTTCTGATGTAGACATTAACAGCTCTTGGGAAGGTTTTCATTGTGTTTCACAGACTCTGGTATGTTGCTTTTTTTTTTTTTTTTTGGATTTTAGGGAAGCGTCTACAGGGTGTTCACAATCTCACTACTAGATGGGACATGTAGTGATCAACCTGTTTACAGCCTCCCAAGAGCTGGGATTACAGGTATGCGCCATGACGCCCAGTCTCAATTGCTGTCTCAGCACCCTGGGGTTGAGAGTGGCACAGCAGGAATGAGGATTGAACCCCTGGTCCCTGTACCTGCTTGCAGGCACTTTAATCTGCTGAGCTATTTGGCCAACCCTGCATTTGTATTATTGCTTGAATCTTAAAACTTTATTTTTTTCTATGATTCATTGATTATTCAGGAGTATATTATTTAATCTCTATGTCTTTGTATAATTTCTGTGGTGTCTTTGGCCATTGATTTCTACTTTCATTGCACATGATCTGATAATATGCATGTGACAGTCCTGATTCTTTTAAAAGTGTGCTTTATGGGCCGATATGTGATCTATCTTGGAGAAAGTTTGTATTCCCCTGAGAAGAATGAGTATTTTGTTGCTATTTGGAAGGATACTGCAGAAGCTAGCCAGTCCTTTTGTTTAAAGGTGTGGCTCAACTCCGGTATTTCTTTGTTGACTCTTTTGTCCAGTTTATATGTGATAGTGGAGTACTGAGTTCTACCACTATGATTGTATTAAATGTTTTTCTGATCTTTTGTGTCCAGTAGTATTCATTTTATGAAATTTGGTACACTGGTATTTGCTGCATATATATTTGGTGCATATATGTTATCTTTTCCTGGTGATTTGTTCATTTTTGCCATATTTGTTCGTAGCTGCCAATATGTACTGAACATCTTTGTCTCTAATCACTTTTGGCTTGAAGGCCAGTTTGTGGGAAAATAGCTCTTGTTATATGGAATACTGTTTTCTTGTATGTATATAATTAAATATGTCTCTTGTATGTAGCATTCAATTGGATTTTACTTTTTTTTTTTTTAAAGGGGAAAGATTTAACTCACAGTGTGTGGAAGTTTCAAGCCATACTTGGCTGGTTCTCAGGCAGGGTGTCCCAGGGCAGAGGACAACAGTTCATGATGTGGAAAACAGCAAAAGTAGCAAGAGCACAAGGGTGGAGAAGCTGGGCTTGGCTTTTTGATTCAGTCTTCTCCAATTGCATCTTTTGATTGGGGAGCTGAGACAATTTAGATTGAGAGCCATTATTGAAAGGTATTATTGAGAGTCATTGTTATTGTTATTATTGTACAAGAAATCAAACTCAGGACCTTGTGCTTGCTAGGTAGGTACTGTGCCACTGAGAAAAGTTATTATTCGTTACCGTCATTGTGTTGTTTTTCTGTTGCTGATACCTTCCTCTCTCTTCTTTTTGGATTAATTAGTTACTTGCTTGATGTTTTCATTCCATTAGGTTTTCTGGCATCAGTGATTCATTATCTCTGTCTAGGGCAGTGGTCGTGAGCCTCCATGAATGCCACAGTGGGCTGTGTGCATCGTTAAAGCTGTAGTAGGTTCACCATCACTGGTCTAGGTTATCCTTGAGAATGTTTTGGAGAGCTGTTTTAGTGGTCAGGAATTTCTTAAGATTCTCTTTGTCATGAAAGGCCCTTGTTTTTCCACTAGTTCTGACTGGTAATTGTACAGGACATATTAGTCTGGGTTGAGCACTGTTTTCTCTTAGGGGTTAGAATACTTCATTCCAAGCTGTTGGCCTTCAAAATGTGTGTTGAAAAGTCCTGCAGTAATTGTAGTGGTTTTACCTTTATAAGTGATTTGTTGCTTTTTCTCTAATAACTTTTAAGATATTCTCTTGTGTGGACTTCATTTTTTTTTTTTTTATGTATGTGGTTGATGCAGAGTCTCACTATGCAACTTGGACTCATGGCGATCCTTCTACTTTCAGCCTGCCCAGCGCTTTACAGGCCTGCACCACTATGCTCCGACGCTGGCTGGCTCGCCCTGCCCTGGGGGTGGGTCTGGTGTGGCATGTGGTGCCTGGGATGGCACTGTGGTCCCTGCACTTGCCTAAGAAGGTGCTTTAGTCTGCTGAGCTGTCTTGCCGGCCCCATCTGGGATTTTAACTATGGTGTGTTGTGCTGAAGTTATTTTCTGGTCATGGCTCCTTAGGGTTCTATATGCATTGTTTACTTGTGTAATCAGCTTCCCCCCATGCTTAGAAAGTTTTCTTCTATGCTTTCTGTAAATAGGTATTTATTTATTTATTTATTGCTATGCATGTTTTCTTTTGATTCCAATTAATGTTAGTGTAGCCTTTGTGTCTTCTAGCAGCTCTTGGCTCCATTTCCCATAATCCCTTCCCCTTAAGGGCTTTTGGTGTATGGTCACCTGCATCAGCTCTGCCAGTCAGTTCTTTTTTTTTTTTGTATTTTAGGGAAGGGTCTACGGGGTGTTCAGGGTCTCACTACTAGATCAGACTCATAGTGATCCGCCTGTTTACAGCCTCCCAAGAGCTGGGATTACAGGCATGTGCCGGGGGCAGGGCCTGGCACGGCAGGCCCGGGGATTGAGCCTCCAGCTCCTGCACCTGCTTGTAGATGCTTTAATCCACTGAGCTATTTGGCCAGCCCCCATTTCAGTCCGTTCTGATGCGCTGTGCTCACATTGGTAATTTCTGATGCTTGTGTTTTTCATAGGGTTTTATCTCTTAGATTTCTGGTAGTACTTTTTCACAGACTCTGATTCTTTGGTATATTGTTTTGTATCATTTCGGTTAGCTCAGTTAGCTTTTTATTTGTGCCTGCTTTAAGCGCACTGGTCATTATGCTTATTGAATCCATTATCTGTTTAGTTGTATCACCTCTGAGCTTGCTGGAACCTTATTTGATCTTTTTTTTTTTTTTTTTTTTTTAAGATTGTTATGGCTGGTCAAATAGCTCAGCAGATTAAAGATCCTACAAGCAGGCACAGGGGCGGGGGTCTGATGCCCAGGCCTGCCATACTGGCCCCACCCCCGGGGCGCACTGAGACAGCAATTGAGACTGGGCGTGGTGGCGTGCGTCTGTAATCCCAGCTCTTGGGAGGCTGTAAACAGGTGGATTACTATGAGTTCGATCTAGTAGTGAGACCCTAAACACCCTGTAGACCCTTCCCTTAAAAAGAAAAAAGATTTCTTTTTAAAAATCATTTTGTACAATTCTGCCATTTGGTTCTTCATTTCCTCACTCTCAGTACCCTATTAGTTTTGTGGGGCTTGGAAGTTCTTAGAGGCGTTTTTGTCTTGTTCTGTTGTGTTTCTATTGTATTATTTGTGCTGAGGTTGAGGATTAATTAGAGTGGAAAGATTGTGTTGCTCATATGGCTGTCTCAGAGTGTCTGCTTTCTAGTGACGTGATCTTGGCTTTGCTTAGACTTGGATATTTATCTCCATCTTTCACCTACTCTGTTTCCTGGGACTAGACCAGGTTGCTGTGGTACAGAATCCCTAGCAGCATCGCAAAGTCCAGCCATATGTCATTTATATACATTAATACTTGTTTTTACAAGTTCACCCTTTCTTCATTGTCCCACACAGACTGTACTGTACTGCTACTAACAGGTAGACTGTCATGTGGAAAGAGAAGACCTGGGGAAAAAGAAGACAAAATGGGCAAGTATGAGTCACACTTCGCATCTCACCATGGACACAAAGGGGCGACACTCCTCTCTAAGCTCCGCTCTTGCCCGAACAAGATAAGATGCTTATGGTAGTACATTAAAACATTCATCACTGTGATTTTTTTGCACTGCATTTGTGTTAAATATCATAATCATGGTTCCAAAGAAAATTAGTGATACCAGTAATAAAGCTAAGTGGAAAACTGTGCCAGCCACCAAAGTGAAAGAAAAAAGAAAGTCATTGTGAAATTTTTTAAGGTCCTAGAAAAGTAAATTTACAAGTATAAATTTGGGCCATAGAACAAATTATGTGGTTTTTCCATTACTTTTTATGGGAAAATGTATTCAGTTTTTGAACTTTCTGGTTTCTTGGGCATAAATTTGGAATGAACTGAGATATCAGTGTATATATATAGTAAAACCAGCGATTGTAACTTTTTCTGCCAGTGTTCTGCAAGATGAGGAACATTTCTAAAAAATTTTGACTTGAAATGAGTTTCGTCTTGCAATGTAAGTATTATAGTATATAATGGTCATCCTACACAATAACCCTTTTTCTCTGGTCTCCCTCATATCAGCAATGATAATTTGCAAAAGTGACTGTAGGTTAATTTTTAGAAAACTTTTCTCTACACTTTCTATTTTCTTCATTACTTTGTATTATACCACACTATCATAATCATTTTTATAGGAATATTTATGGGTTGTAGAAAAAATCATCTGTTTTCATTATTTCTTACAGATAAATTCGCTTTGATATACAAATGCTTTGGATTACAAGCATGTTTCTGGAACAAATTATGCTTGCAAGCCAAGGTTTTAATGTAATAATAATGAAAATAATTATATATGCTAGATGAGAGGAGGAAAGAAGGAGAGGGAGTATAAAGACAAATGAAAGAGAGGGAGAGGAGAAAAGAGAAGAAAAAAATAAAAATAAAAAAAAAAAAAACAGTGACAATAAAAATCCATGCAGTAGCAAAAAAAAAAAAAAAAAAAAAAAAAAAAAAAAAAAAAAGCAATCAGAATAGAAACATCTTCAGTCCTGTGGCAGCACAGTCTCTGTCTTGGTGCAGGTCTCTGAGCTGTCCCTCCCCCTGATTTGCTCCTCCATCTGCCAGAGAGCACGGCCAGTTGTTGGTCCAGTGGCCCTCTGGGCCTGCTGCCTGGCTGTAAACTGCATTGGGCATGGCTAACTGTAAGGCTTTGTTTCTTTCCCGTGATCCTACTGCCTCACTTAATTTTGAATAGAGGAAGACACAGGGCAGTTGGCCCAGCACCCACGTGTCTGCCTCCTTGTTCTAGGGCCCCGCCAATCCCTGCACTGCTCTTTGTGAGGTGAACCCTGAAACTGCCCCTGCATTTTCGCTCCACACCTTCTGCCTAGTGCGTGGCTGGATGCCCTCTGGCCATGGCACCACTCTCTGTCTCAGAGCCCACAGTCCTTCCTTGTTCATTCTCCTCAAAACATTGCTTTTATACCCCCAACTTGGCGGAGCCCTCACTGTATTTAGCATCTTCTGGGAAGGGTAGAGGGAACCCCAAGTGGCCCAGAGTTTGAGGAAGGCTTGGCCCTGCCTCTTCTCTTCCCAGGTCCCGTTGCTCACAGACACTGCTCACTCAGGCCACCTATGAATGAAAGTTTCTTTAGTTCTCAGGTCTGGGTCCCTAAGCACGAAGGTGTGTTTGCTAACAAGTTTCCCAAGAGACCATCCGGATCCTCTCTTACACCACTCTCCAGTTTCCAGTTTCTCCAATGCCCTGGTTTGCAAATATCCCACTCACACTGTTCCTTTTGTCAGTGGGGGGCATGAGGGATTGGCAGCCTACTTCTGTGGGCTGGCTGCTGCAGAAATTGAAGGAATAGTAGTGAGAGCGCAGTGCCTCCCTCAGGGTGCCCAAGCCTCCCCCAAGATGGTGGGTGTGTCTGCTAGACCTTGGGCTTAAAGTTTCCACTGGCTCGGAGCAGCCCAGCTTCCCCCTCTAAACACACTGAGGCTGGATTTTGGCCCAGAGGTTTTCTTCTTCTCTTTTTCCCATATCTGTCTTTCTCTCTTTCTTCCACCTCAGTTTGCCTTCTTCCCTCTGGTTCACACGTGGACACCTCCTTCTCTTGATGCTGCTGCCCAGTGGATGATGACCGATCGCCTTCATTTGTTGATTCTTGCTATTTCCCGGTACAC
Organism: Octodon degus; assembly: GCF_000260255.1. NCBI lineage: Eukaryota > Metazoa > Chordata > Mammalia > Rodentia > Octodontidae > Octodon > Octodon degus. Next base: position 3,462,694 of record NW_004524660.1, read on the forward strand.
TGAACCTTAAAGAGTATTAATAAATTTTGAACCTGCATTGTTGTATGAGTGATCATTTGGAGGTTAAAGTTATTTCTGAGGGCGACACAATTCTGAAATATAAGATGAAGGGTTGTGATCCTGGTAAGCAGTAGCAACATGGAAGTGTAGAATGGTACAGATGCAATGCAGAGGTAGAAAACTTATGAGGAATGCACAGTTCGGGGAATTAAATAAAACATTTGTGAGGGTGGGTGTAGAGAAGACTCAGTGAAGGGTTGATGCTCCTAAGGTATGAAAAATGATAGCCGGGGATAGGGTGGTAATCTCAGGGATAGAGCGCTGCACCAGTATGCACAGGGCCCTGAGTGTTGAGCCTGAAAAGAAAAGAGAAACAAGAAATGGTAGCTGACTTCGGAGTACCTGAGAAGTACGTGGGAGTCATACACTCATCATCATATCCTAGTCTAAGCAGATTTGGATTACTTGGCATATAATCCTGTAGTACTAAGTGTATGTACTGTTGTATAGTGTATATACTGTAGTTCTAAGAAAGCTAGATTGGAGCTTGGCATGGGAAGCTGAGTTAGGACGCTGCTGCCATGGGCAGTCTTAGTTGGTGGGAAGGTTTTGGGCCTGTTGTGGAAAGCACTGCCCAGGTGGTTACAGAAAGTGCTATCTGCCCGTTGCTACACTTGCTCTCTCATGAAATCATGGGTGGCTGGGGCCAGTAGTCATCTGCCAGTGTTTTCTCTATCTGGTTTGGACTGGGCTTGATGAAGTCCGGGTTCTTGTTTTGGTGGATGTAGGGAGAGGAGTATCTTGGGGTGTTGTCAAGCCACAGCTTGAGAGTAGATTGAAGGGGGTTAAGTTTTTCAGTCATGAGTTCTAAACTATACTATAGGAGATATACCACCATGTTGACATCAATCTTTTTTTTTTTTAATTTTTTTTATTTTTTTAAACATTTATTTATTTTTTGTGTGTGTGTGGCCAGCTCAGCCCACCAGGGGGCGCGGCTGGCTGGCATGTGGTGCTGGGGGATCGAACCGCGGTCCCTGTGCTTTGCCAAGCTTGTTTCAAGTAGGTGCTTTAGACCACTGAGCCATCTCTCCAGCCCCATCAATCTTAATTTATATGACAGCTAGGCCCAAAAGAAGGAAAGGAAGGACCAGATAGAGGAAGAGGGGGAGCAGCAGAAGACAAGGGGAGGAGGAGAAGAAGAAAGAGGAAGAGAAAGAAGAAGAGGGTAAAGCCTGGCATTGCACTCCAGTTGTCTTCTTCATCATTCTATTCTTCCCTGCCTACTTGGAGTTATAGGCTATCCTGGATGACTAAAAGGGTCATCTTTACTTTTTTATGTATTAGAATTTTGTCATCAAGTGCAAAGAAAATACACATCCCTATAAAACATCTTTTTTTTCCCCCGTAATTTTGATAAACAAATAGCAATGAGACAGTATCAAATCAAATTGGTAGGACAGTTTCAATAATTAACAAATTGCATACATTCTTCCTAGTGGTTAATTGCTGTACAAGATGCAGACATCATATCCTATTTACAAACACCATTAGAACAAATCCCTCTATTCATTAAGAGAAAGTAACTATATATCTATACTAACCACTTTGAATACACAGATACAAAATGGACATTCATCTGTATACCCTTTTTTGGTTAAGTTCCATTATTTGAATATTATAGGTGTGTAAACTCAGCAAAATATTCTAAAAGAGTCCAGTAACCCATAATAGTATTGGGTCTTCCTCTTGATCGGCAATGTCAAAAATTGTTGACCTGAGTCCTCTACAGCCCAACATAACAGCATGGCTTTGCTTCTTATATTTTGTTTTTATACTTTTCTGCTGGATGGTTAAGACCAAGATAAAGCAAGACCTATGCAACAAGAGTTGTATCTTTTGGGTCTGATAAGGTCAGTGAAATCCCCTCAGGATTTATCCTGAGATCCTGTACCTCAGATTGTAGAACCTTTGTCAGTGTCACCCATGTGGATGAGTCACAGCCATTGCTTGGCCAGTGTGCTCTCTGTGAAAGCCTGAGAGAATGTTTTCTCTCCAAGTGACTCTCCCTAGGCACACTACCTATAAAATATCTTAAAGAAATCTTTTGTTAGAAGTTTCAAAAATGCTCATGCAACTAAGACTTGACACTCATTATTTTAATACTTATATGATAATCTAGGATCACACTAAGCTCCTGGGTGTTTGTATCATTTTCCAAGATATGAAGTCACTGTTGATCTGGAGGTGCTAGTCAATATTGAGAGAAAGAGTAGCTCCTTATCCACTGAGAAAGATCTAAATGAGTTTGGGGGCCTGGAAAAATTACTTGAAAATAACACACAAATGTAAACCTCAGTGTGAAGTTATATGAATAGTTGAGAGAATGGAACCATATTTTCACTGTATTTCTTTTAAAATTTGTCAAATTCAACAAATCCTATGTTGTAGACCTCATGATATAAGAGGACATTTGAGTGGCTAGTTTCTTGGGAAGCAGGAAAAAAGGGTTGCAGTTTATGTTCTGTATTTTCTTTGATTATAGGCAATAGTCTTATGAAATCAATTTTTAGGCATTGGTGCTCTCACATAGAAAAATGGGGTAAGTAAAATTTGCCTTGACACCACCAGGTAGGCTTGGCTTTGTGAAATGAGCTATTTCATTCAAAACCATTGCTAAGTTGGTTGATGGAGGGTCCTGGGTCATATTTATAGTGAATGCTTAGATAAACCATAAAGGTATTTCCTCAGATTTGCTTCTTACCAGATTCTTTATAAAAGAAAAGTTAGATTAAAATGAATACAAAGAGCAGTTATAAAAGAGAAAAAATATGAACATCAAGACAAAGTATAGGCATTTGATTAAAAACATACTTTTAGGAAGAGGCAGTTTTCCCTTGAGAAAAATGAACATTTTAAAGTCAGATTGACTTGATTTCAAGTCCCAGCTCTTCTACCTTCTTAGGGTTGACCTTAGGCAATATGTCTGAATCTCAGTTCTCTCACCTAAGGAATTGGTTATTATATATGACAGAATTATAAGGATAAAGTTTTAAAATGTTAATAAATACTGTCAACTCTTATAAAACTTCTACTTACCCTTAAGACTCAAAATCTGCTTTTTTTGATCTGTCTTGTAGGAGTTTCCCAAAGACAAATTTTGATATTGCCTTCCATTGCGTGCCCACTGTATCTTTTTCCTCCATTTCTGAGAAAACAAGCTTTGATTTTATTGTAATTGTATATGCCTATCTATGTTCCTAAGTGTTCTTCATGAAACTAGTGACTACATGTTGTTCTATTCAGTGTTGTGCCTCACATTTCCAACATGGTTAAAAATAATTTTAAGATAGATAAATAGATAGATAGACAGATAAATAATAGAATTTCTGATGCTCCAAATCCTTAAAAGATAACTCTCCTATTCATTGATCAAGGATGACTAAAGCAGGTAGCCACAAGTAGATGAGGAAAGAGCTAGCCTAGTGCCGGACTTCTCCTCCTCCCTTGTCTCCTCCTCCTCCTCTTCCACCATCACCACCATCTTTTTCTCTTCTTTCTTTTCTTCTTGTCCTCTCCCTCTTCCTCCTTCTGCTCCTCTTTCTCTTCTTAAGCCATGCTGTCACATAAGATCGATACCATGTGGAGGGCCTCCTCTAGCATGGCTTAGTACTCTTGACTACATAACTGTTCAAGTGTGTACATATTCAAAGAAGATTCATTCTTAATTTCCTTCCACAGTCCTTTTTTATACTGGCATGAGCATAATGCGAGAGATTTGGAGGGAAGAAAGAGGGGAAATTAAAATAGAGAGATGGCCTAGGGTTAATTTATACATGATTATAAAAATATTTTGTTTTCCCACCCTTCCAGCTGTCTCTGCATCCTTGCGCATCCACCCAATGAGAGAGAAGTGGGCCCTGGTGCTCAGTCTGCCTACGAGAGCTCTGACTTTGGTCCAGTCTTCCATTCTTTTCTTACGGAATGCTTTCTCTTATCCATACAGTCAAATGTTTCAATACAATAATACAGTGAAGCACAGTTCTCAATTAGTTAATTCATTCTGTCACAAATTCTTGATTTTTGTTGAACCTCCTGGACCCCAAGTTTAAAAAAGATACAGGGAAATCAAGATTATCAGGGAATGGTTGCTGCGTTATATGATGCTATTTTCAAATTAGTTGTTCAGATTACCAGATATAAATGTGTAAGATTTATTTAAAGAAAAAAAAAACCAAAACAATAACAAAGAAGTTATAAGAAATTCAAGAGGAAGAAAAAAATCAAGTAAAAGAGTGTTTTTTTTAAACATTAACTGCTCCTAATTCTTATTACTTTGTTTAGTGAAATCTTGTATCTTTTCTAATGTTTTTTTTTCTGTCACTATTTTGTATTCTTAAAAAAAAAAGATTATCAGGGAAGGAGCACAGAGCACCACTTGGCAGAGGGATGGGGACTTGTACTGGCTTGCGTATCAGTCTTCCAAGTGCAACAGCCATGAGTTCCTTGGAGTCACGTTTGTTGATCTAACCTTTAGATCTTGCTATTTGCTAAAGCAAAATGTGGTGTGAGTTGCTTTTTTGAGGGGCCAGTGAACCAGGTTTCTAATGTGAAAAACAGATGTGTTTTTAAAGTCTCCTTGCCAATTTCTTGTCTCTGGAGGGTTTCCTGTAGATCCAAGTATGCTGCCACCCAAGATTGTTCACTCATTCTTGGTTAAATTAGTCTACTGAATGGATGCATTTCATTTCTTTAATGAAAAACTTTTAATTGAGAAAGATATAATATTTGTCTAAAATATTTCACTGCCAAACATTGTTTGAAACGGTCCATTGAGGGATATATACATCTTTGCAATAAGAATATTTCTAGGGAGATTGGCCTATAGTTTTCATTTTTATTTGAGTCCTTTTCTGATTTTGGTATCAGGGTAATACTTGCCTTCAGGAATGAACTTGGGAGTGTTACTTCTCTTTTAATTCCATTGGAGAGTTTCATCATCAGTAGCATTAGATCTTCTCTGCATTTCTTGCAGAATTCAGGAGTGAATCCATGAGGACCTGGGCTTTCCTTTGTTGGAATGCTTTTCATTACACTTTAAATTTCATTGACATTATTTAGAATTTTGGTGTCTTTGATTTGGTTTTTTCAATTTATATTTATCTATAAATCTGTCCATTTCTTTTGTGTTTTCCATCTTATAAGATTACATGGATGCAAAAATGCACAATAAGAACCAGACAAACAATGTCCTAAATCATCAACATTATATACCATGACCAAGTAGGATTCACCAGAGAGGTGCAGAGATGGCTTGAGATACACAATAAATGTAATACACCATATTAACAGAACCAAAGACAAAAGCCACATGATCATCTCCGTAGATGCAGAAACAGCATTTGACAAAGTCTAACACTCATTCATGATAAAAACCCTAACAAAAACTGGAATAGATAGTCTATCTCAATTTGATAAAAGCCATCTATGACAAATAAACAGCCAAAATCCTACTAAATGGGCAAAAGCTGAAAGCTCTCACTCTAAAATCAGGAACAAGGTTGGGGAGATGGCTCAGTAGAATAAGTGCTTCCCTGGCAAGTGCTAGGGCCTGAGTTGAATCCCTGGTTCCACACAAAAAAATATTAAAAAAATTAAAAAATAAAATCAAGAACAAGACAAGGATAGTCACTGCCCCCACTCTTGTTAAACATTGTTCTGGAAACAGCCAGCACAATTAGACAAGAGAAGGAAATAATAAGAGTAATGATAGGAAAAGACAAAGTTAAATTATCATTATTGGTGGATGAAAAAAAATTCTACATAGAAGACCCCAAAAGACCTCTTAATAAGCAAATTCAGTAGCATAGCTGGATGCAAAGTCAACACTCAAAATTCAATTGCTTTCCTTTACATGAATAACAAACTCACTGAGAGACAAATGAGAAAAGCTACACCCTTCACTATAGCATAAAATACCTCAAAATCAATCTAGGAAGTAAAAGACCTCTACATCAAAAACTGTAGTACTCTGAAAAAGCGATTGAAGAAGACACAAGAAAATAGAAAAATACTCCTTTCTCTTAGATAGGAAGAACCAGCATAGTGAAAATGGCCATAGATCCCAAATTATTAGTGTTATTTGATGCAGTCTTAATCAAAATACTATTAGCATACTTCATAGATATAGAGAAGGCATTCCAAAAATTAATTTGTAACCAGAAGAGAACTGGAATAGCATAAACAATTCTCAGCAACAATGGCAAGGCAGGGGGCATCACGATCCCATCCTTGAAATTATACTACAAAGCTACTGTGATGAAAACAGCATGGTCCTGGCAAAAACAAAACAAAACAAAACAAAACCTGACCTGAGGATCAGTTTAACAGATTAGACAATGCAGAAACAACTCCAAACCTTTTTATGTTTGACAAAGGGACCGAACATGTTCACTGGAAGAAAGGTAGCCTCTTTAAATAAAAGATTCTGAAAAAACTGGCTTTCTACATGTTGAGGACTAAAATTAGATGCATGTCTATCACCATGCACTAAACCAAAATCAAAATGGATCAAAGATCTAAATATTAAAACAGAAACAATAAACCTGCTGAAAGAAAAAATCGGTAGAACTCTTGAATACTTCTAGGAAAAGTGTAGGCAAAGATGACATGAGCAAAACCTTGATCAAACAGTGACTCTCACAAAGAATCAGCAACAGAAATCTCATCCTGTTAAAAAGCTTCGCACACCAAAGGAAATCACTAACAAAGTGCAAAGACAGCCAACAGAGCATAACAGTTTTAGCCAGTTAGTCCCTAAGAATTGAAAAAAAAAAAAAAATCAGACCCATCATATATTTTTTGAAAGTTTTAAAGAATTAAGTAGTATTCCACACAGCATAAAACCTGACAAAGCAAAGTTTACATGTCCTAGTTGACCATGTGTGAAAATAGTACGTCCAATAGTTACCATTTGTAATTGGGGGAACACCTAAGTCCTTCATTAAAAAAACGCAAATGAAGTGAAAGCTTTTAAACTGGTGCACACTGTTCACACCTATATTTCAAGCTTGGAAATGCATATATGCAAGCAGCAATACAAAAGTATTCGTGAAGAATGCATAATCTCTGAAAATTATGAAAACACCCCAGCTACCAGTACGTTTCTAAATACAAAACTGACTACCATACTTGTTAACTTCTGTGTAGCGAGAGAAGTTCATTTTCAAAACAGATAAAATTCAGTCTTTAGGTGTGAATGGTATGAGTGAGTCTTTTTTGTTTGTTTGTTTGTTTGTTTTAATTTCTTAGTTGTTTGGGATCCTTAAACATGCACAAAGCTTTGAACAAGAGGGTCCGCCCAGGAACTGGGCATCTCGGGGCGTCTAGTTAGGCCAGAGCTGGGAAGGCCCCCGAGGCGTCCACATCTGGGACAGAGCGCCCCATTTGTCTGTCCTGCTGCCGCGGTTCGCACGCCCCCGCGCCCACGGCCACCTCGCCTACCACTATGTCCCAGGCGGTCGAGGTCTCCAAAGTTGATCTCCAGCTGAGACGCGATGTCGTTCTTCGTTTGGATTCCGGGTATTAAATGTTACTTTTGCCCGGTCTTTATTTTGAATCGCCTCCCACTTGTCCGGTTTTCCCTTTTCAACCCCCTTCCTCAACCTCCTCAACTTCCTTGTCTTCGTTTGCAGCGTCTGCCGCGGGCCGCGCTGCCCCTGCAGGTGACTCCTGAGTGACATTTGATTGGCCCAAGTCAGCTAATTCACCGTGACAGTTCTCCAGCTGCGAGATCTGCTGCCTCTTTGGTTGTCCACATGCTTCAGGCCACTGTAATGTGAAAAGGAAGATTGATCGCTTCCGCTCTGCCTACCAAGTCCACGCTTGCCACGAGCATCCAGCCCACCTCTTCTGCTCGTGCCACGGCCACGGCCACAGCCACGACCACGGCCACCGCCACCTAGCCTTGTCCCAAGGCCACCAGGCTCTCAAATAGGCCGGTCAATAATGGGTCTGTCTGAAAATTCTCCACCCTTTTCTTCAAGTGGTTTTTTCCAATATTCTTTCACAAGGTGGCCGCCGACCGGTCTCCTATTGATTATTGTCCCTTCCCCCGATGTTGCTGATCAGGTCTCCTTCTAACGTATCTTATTCCTACTTTCCTCAGCGCCGCCCGCGGCTGTCTCCTTTCTTGTTCACCGCGTGGTCGCTGGGCTGCAGCGGGGTCCTGCGGACCTTCTGGGCTCCTTAGCAGCTGCTTGCCCACCGTGGTGGGGTGCAGCTGGCCTGAGCCGCAGCCTGAGCCGCGCTCTTGGCCTGCGAGTCCCCGGAGCTGCCCTCACCAGCTTCTTTTTCTTGTTCTCAGCTGCCTTCGACACCTCGAAGGGGTCTGTCCCATCCGTCCTCAAATAACTGGTCGAACCGGTTGGTGACCACGCAGGTGACACCTTCCAGTAGGTGCCCAGACATGGTGGTGGCTCAGGGGCGCATTTCTTCATGGATTGCAGCCTGTTTTTTTTTTTTTTTTTTTTAAAGACAATAAAAAACATTACAAACAACACAGAATTTCACAAAAACAAGATGATAAATTAAGTGTTTATTATATTGCATATTGTTGGCTTCAAATTAGTTGTTCTGGTTACCAGATGCAAGCATGCAAAACTGGTCAAAAATTAAAAAAAATTAAAAAGGAGAGAGGCAAAAAATTTAAGCATTAACTGCTCTTTCAACAGACCATCAGCAATCAGCAGTACAATTATCCAAGCTATCTTGTGTGTATACATATATATTTCTTTTTTCTCTTCCTTCTTTTTTTTTTTTTCTTTCAGATTTTATTTACTCTTTCAGGTTCTTATACTAGCAAGACAGGATGCTTGTCTCATTTATTTCACTATTTACTTATAAAAGCCTTATAAAAGTTTATCTTTTTTATTTGTGTAATACTCCATTGTGTAAAAATACCACATGCTTTTAATCCATTCCTCAGTTGACGAGCATTTGGGTTGTTTCCAGGATTTAACTATGACAAATTGTGCTGGTATATACAGGGGTGTACATGTATAGCTGTACTATGATGTTTTCAGTTCTTCTGAGAACATACCCAGAAGGGGAGTAGCTGGGTTAAGTGGGACTGCTAATCCTAATTTTTTGAGGAATTGCCACACTGATTTCCACTGTGGTTGTAGTTCTTTGGTTTCTCGGTATTAAATCCTACTTTTGCCTGTCTTTATTTTGGATCGCTTCCCACTTGTCTAGTTTTCCCTTTTCAACCCCCTTCCTCAACCTCCTCAACTTCCTTGTCTTCGTTTGCAGTGTCCGCCGCAGGCTGCGCTGCCCCTGCAGGTGGTTGTAGCAGCCTACACTCCCAGCAACAGTGGAAAAGGGTTCCTTTTCTCCACAGCCCCTCCAGCATTTGTTATTGGTTGACTTCATGATAGACATTCTTTCTGGGGTGAAATGGAATCTCAGTATTGTTTTAATTTGTATTTCTCTAATGACCAGTGAACTTGAATATTTTTTCATATATTTATTTGATTTTGTATTTTTTTTTTTAATTTTATGTATTTAATACAAGTCTACAGTGTCTCATTACATAGGTGGGACTTGTAGTGATTCTCCTGTTTTCAGCCTCACAAGTGCTGGGATTTTGTGCCACCATGCCCAGGCTCAATCGCATCTCAGCGTACCCTGGGGGCGGGGCCAGCACAATAGGATGGGGATCCAACCTAGCTGCTGTGCTCTGCCTAAGCAGGTGCTTTGGTCTGATGAGCTGTCTGGCCAGCCCTTGTCTTTTGTATTTCTCCATCTGAGAAGTGTGTATTTATCTCAGATTGGGTCTTTGAAATTTGGGGGCCTGATTTTTAAAAATTCTTTATATATTATAGATAGAAATCCTTTATTTAAGGAACAGTTGAGTAAATTTTTTCCCCAATTCATGGGTTTTCTTTTTACTCTGCTGGTAATTTATTTTGATGTGCAAAGATTTTTTAATAAAATGAGGTATCAGTTGTAGATTCTTTGAAGTATTTCTCCTGAAGTTTGATTTTTGTTCATGAAGTCTCTGCCTACCTGTGTGTCTTCAAAATATCTACCTACTTTCTCTTCCAGTGGATATAGTGCTCCTGTATTAATATGTAGGTCTTTGATTCATTTTGATTTTAGTTTCATCCATAGTGATATATGTGGTTCTAAATTTAGTCTTTGGCATGTAAAATTTCAGTTTTTCCAGCACCATTTATTAAAGAGGCTAACTTTCTTCTAGTGAACATATTTGGCCCTTTTGTCAAAGAAAAAGTGGTTGAGTGTGTTTGTATTTGTGTCTAAATCTTCTAATCTGTCCCATTGATCCTCAGGTCTGTTTTTTTGGGCCAGTATCATGCTGATTTTTATCACAGTGGATTTGTAGTATAATTTCAAGTCAGTCATTGTGATACCTGTTACCTTTTCATTGTTGACCAGAGTTACTTTTGCTATTCTAGGTCTCTTCAGGTTCCAGATAAATTTTAGGGATATTTTTTCTAGCTCTGTGAGGTATACTAATGGTATTTTAATCAGCATTGCGTTGAATATGTATAACAGTTGTTGGAGTATGGTCATTATCACAGTATTCATTCTTCCTATCCATGAACAAAGAATATCTTTCCATTTTCCAAAATCATCTTCAATCTTTTTTTCAGAGTATTGTAATTTTCACTGTATATATTGCTTACTTCCTTTGTTAGATTCATTTATAAGTTTTTCATTATTTTGGATGTTATTATGATAGGTATGGTTTCCCTAATTTCTCTCTCAGTGTGTTGTTTGTATACAGGAATACTATAAAATTTTGAGCATTGACTTTGTATCCATCTATGCTACTGAATTTGATGATTAAATCTACAAGTCTTTTGGTGGAATTTTTGGGGTCTTCTATGTATTGTATCATGTCACCTGGAATAATGGCAATTTGATTTTTTTCTTTCCTATCCTTATTTTTTTTTTATTTGAATGATCTAGCTAGACCATAGTTCCTGATCACTAGAGTTGGCAACATATATGGATCACATAAAAATCAGGCATGTTGTGTCAGCAGCACCTTCTCATGAATGCAGGTGTGGAATTTTCCCAAGGGCCGGAATGAATGCTCGCAAGCCTTTTCCACACTATTTCTAGAAAGTCTGGGGTAGGGAGGTTTCTCTCAGAGCTCTCGATCCATGTTCATCCTTTTGTCTGCCTTTCTACAGTAATTCTACCATTCTGACCTGAATCTTTTAATTCAGACGTCGTAATTGAAGAGATCACGGCTCCTCCATCATTGACTGAACTGGACCGACAGCTGTGAGAGTGGTATTTTCATCCTGGTGCAATTCTGTAAAGCCTGTGTATTTTTAAACTAAGACCTATCAGAGTTGGTCTTTGTCAAGGTGTAACTGTGAGTCCATGTCTTCCAGATGGAAAGCAGTTATGCTCAGGATTCTCTCAGGTCTCGCCAAGTAGCTTGGGTCATGTGAACAAACTGGTGTTTTCATAGGGCTTATGTCATAGACGTCTAGAAAGTAACAGTGGCCTGAGATCCCTTGGGAGATACTTCTAGCTCTGAGGATATTATGGCAAATTCTTTTGAAGGTACATTATGGCAGCATATTATACCCATGTTTAGTTTTTAGAAGTATTTCTATGATGAATTATGATTTTAATAAAGTTTATTATATTTAATAATGTGTACATAACAGGAAAATAAAATATCAATAAAATAAAATTTTAATATGTAACAAGTGTTTAGAATAAATATCAACATTTTTGACATCAACTATTTACCTGCTTAAAAACTATAAAAAAAATAACAGAAGTAAATTCATAGGACCAGACAGATAGCTCAGCAGACTAAAGCACCTGCTTAAGCAGATGCAAGGGACCGGGGTTTGATCCCTGTTGTGCTACTCCACCCCATCCCTGGGGTATGCTGAGATGGTGAATGAGACTGGGTGTGGTGGTACACACCCGTAATCCCAGCGCTTGGGAGGCTGAAAACAGGAGGATCACTACGAGCTGGATCTATGTAGGGAGACCCTATGGACCCTGTACTAAATACATTAAAAAAAAAATAATTTCCCATGTGAACTGCAGTGAAAATAACAAAACTACTGTGGAAGTGACCTTTGCTTCCGGTACCACACCTAAGACAGTCCTCACACATGACGACAGCATGTTCCATCCGCAGATCTCATGCTGATGGCACGTGTGGTTAGCTTTCCTTTCCTGTTTGGCAGGCCGTACTCATCGCCTGGCTTTCCTTCTGTTTTGTCAGGAGCTTCCTGTTACACCATGTGCACTGAGCCGGAAAACGAAATATTAAGACAGTAAAGTATCAAATATATATTGCGTGTTTAGAATAATCATCAACATTTTCTACATGAACTGTTTGCTTACTTTAAAAAACAAGAGCAGAAATTAGTTCTTATGTAAACTATCATGAAAATACAAGTAAACTCTACCATAAAAATAACCTTTACTTCAATTATCACACTTTAGGCAGTTTTTACACATGAGAACAGCTTGTTCCATACACGGGCATCGTTTACACTGACAGCACGTGTGTTGTTTTCCTGTCTTTGGTAGGACACTGTCTCAGTTACTCTTCTCTTGTTGCTGACACAAATACCCGGCACTCGAAATGAAGGAAGAAAAGGTTGATTTAGCTCACAGTCAGGGGAGGTTTCAGTCCATACTCAGCTGGCTCCAAGGCAGAGTGGCACGTGGCAGAGAACAGCTGTTCATGGTGGCCGAAAAGAGCAGAGAGCTAAGGGAGTGACAGCGGCTCAGGCAGCTAGCCAGCCTCTCTTCTCTTCTCACACTGTAATGCAGATTGCCTGCCCCGGAGCAGGTGCGGCATCCACACCCACAATAATCAATCACAAACTCCAGGAGCCGCTCCTGACTGCACTACACCTAGACACAAGCCATAACACACCTAGTGACATCTTGCTGGTTTTCCTGATTTCTTAGGAGGTCCTTGTGATGTTTTACCTGCCTGCTCCCTGGTCTGCTCCAGGGTTCTTTTGAGAAGTTCTTTGGCAGATGGATACTGTTCTTCCTTTGTTGTAACTGGTCCGGTTTCTGTATTGCTCATTCAAGGAGTCCGTCATTTTTCTAATCTCCTGTATTTTTTTATCAATATCTTCCTTAGAAGCAGTTAAAAATTCTTTTACTGCAGTGTGTTTTTCAGATTGGGTTTCCTGCTTATGTTTCTGTAGCTGCTTCTTTACTTCATCTGCTACGAGTTCTGAGAGTTCTTTTTTAATTTCAGAAAAGAATTGCGCTCTGATTTCTTCTATATCTTTCTGCTGCTTGGTCCGGTTTCTGTAAGAAATTTTCTATGTGATGTTTTGTGTTCATTGTTTTCTTTGTAAACTATGAAACTATGCCTGACATGTTTACCATGGAGTGAAACCCAACCAGGGAGCAACACCTTGTGTTTTGAGTGACAGCATAGTTGCTGCATGAATTGTCAATATCTACTCTGCCTTTCCTTTTGTTGTAAATTGTGACCATTTCTGTCTTTATTTGTGTTGAGGCTTCACTACCAATATTTTTTGTAGTTTTGTTTTTTTTTTTTTTTTTGAGTCAGAGTCTCCCTAAGTAACAGGCTGACCTTGAACTCACAGGATCCTTCTGCCTCAGCCTCCTGAATGCTGGAATTGCAAGTGTGCACGACCAGACCCGCCTTTATCAATCGGATCATCGTGGTGGTACAGTCGTGACAGTATCAATACTACTTTGCTTTTCTTCCCCATACAAGAGGCCAGGGTTACGTCTTTCTTTGAAATCCAATGACTGTAGTACACATTTCTCTATTGTCAACTTGCAACATTTTTTCAGAAATCTTGACTTTGTTCTTGAAAATAGTTCCTGTGCTGCTCAAGTGGTGCTCTTTTAAAAATGCAAAATAATAGGTAACTAGTGAACCAACTGTCAAATGTGACATTTGGGCTACTCTTTGAAATAGATACAAGAAGTCTGCTTAGGAAGCAATACAGTTTATTACTGCATGAATAAAGCCCTAGTGGCGGAGTTCCAGGAAAAATGCCTAACTTCAAGGTCTTCGCATCTACCAGGGTATGGTATATTTTTATACCATATTTGAAAGCTATATTTGGTATATTGTCCAAAGCTTTAATAGCCATGAAATACTGCATGTTGTTCATTGATTGTTGTGTATTCGGATGGTGTATAAATTGCTTGAAGTTCAAAACAGCTTTCAAAAATGGAGTGAGTAGCAGCCAAATTGTCCTATTCTTTTCTTCCTTGGCAGGCATTTTTATCAACACAATGTAAATAATTCTGAAGGAAATCAAATGTCTTGAGTGTCATTATTATTCTAAAAATCTGAATGCCATATCTGTCACTTCTCCATCAATCCTTGGATTCTTATGATTAGAGTGATCCTGCTGTGAGGGATCATTGAGATGATGAGATGTCATGCTAAATACATTTTTGAGTATCGCTGTTGATGCATGTAGAATGTTTTTCTTGTGTTTCATATCAGTGCACTTCAAGACGTCTTGCAGCATACCACCCGTCACAATGTCCAGCATTGAGTTGCAGTGTTGCTGATAATAGTTCCAACCCTGGCAAAAACCTAGTAACATTTTCTGACCTTGTTCTAACGTTGACCATTCTGGTATATCTGACCCATTTTGCCGCATTTTGTCCCGTCAGATACTTATTTACTTTACTGCTTTTATCCTCACCTGAACAGAAGTCTTCATTCTGTGCTTCCCTGCCACTTCCTGCTACCTTCTTTGCCTAACACGATCCAAGTCACCATCGGTAGCCGAGTCTCCTGATGACTCACTTTCAGCTTCCTCCCAAAGTTGTAAAGGAGGATTTCCATGTGACATTGTACTGAATGCAAGAAAAGTCAAAAGAAAACATTTACTAAGACAAATTATAAGTACACAACTGTGTAACATGGCACATGATATGGGTGACACTCACCTGTTTGGACCTTGACACCTGCCCACACACCTTGCTGTTGGTTGTTCCAGCTGGGCAAGTGTAAAAACCGCTTCCTGTATTCCCCCAGGACAGTGCCTGAGGGAGGCTCCCAGCTGACTACCATTATGCTAATGTACATTAATGTACATATTGTCATTAGAGAAGTGTGACATGGGCATCTGTGACCCAGTATGCGGAACCAATTAGATTGGACCTTACCAAGACCAAGGGACACCAGATTTTCCTTATTCTGGTTAGTCCCTGGCATTCAATAATATTTCAATTATTGAAAACAGCTGGTTCCCACCATCCAGTTTAGAATATCCTAGACTTGAGGCTGGTTTTGACACACAGATTTATTTTGTTGCCTTGATTTAGACTGCTGTGACTCATACTACATCTAAATTTTGCCACGGTTTTCTGCTATGACAAAATAGATGGGATATATGACTAGTGATGATTAGGTAACTATACCTTCTCATTGGTCTGGAGCAGCTCCGACTTAGTGCATATTATTTGGTATAAATATGACTAGGGCCCCCTTTCATGTTCAAGTTCTACTGGCTGGGATGATGAAGTAAGCGGTCACCCTTGAGACGATGTCATTGCTGCTAGCCCAAACCAGATGGCAACTTCAAGCAGAGCATTCTTTCTGTATTATTTTCTTTTTGAATTTTTTATTAGTTGATATTTGCAGTACATAATTACATTCCTCATGGTGATTTGGTTCATGTACATAGCGCATCCTAGTTCTTTATTCATCCCTCCCCCCAGCCCCTCTTTGTCTCTTGATTGCCTTCCCATTGGAGAAAAGAATGTAGTGTTATATTCAAGGTGACACTACATCCCGAAAGAATGCAGCATTTTTCCTTTTTTTTGATCTTCCTCTTAGTTTGCTCTCATAGTCTTGGATTGAAGGGTCTTAAGCAAGTGCTCAAGGAACAAGGTATCTCAGGTATAACTGCTCTGGGAAAGAAAAGCTGGCTCTGTTTTTTGGAAGAATCTGTGCCCAGGACAAGGATGGGAAGGAAATGTGGGGTCTCTGCTCTCTCACAATCAGTACTGAGCTTCAGACGGGCAGGGGCTGTAGTCCATTTGTGAACCAACCCCCAGCCACGCATGCGATGGCTGCGATCAGCTTCTCTTCTTCCCTTCCCTCCCTCCATCAGGAGGCACTGCCTTCACATCTGGAGTTGAGGGAGACATCTGGGCTTGGCCTGGAGTCTTGCCCACATGCTGCTAACAGTGGAAGAGAGGTTGATGGTGCTACAATAGGGTGATTTCAGAATCATGGTCGTTTATCAAAACAAAGCCTGTCACAACAGCAGGTCCATTGTTCTATTTTTCTACAGCACTGAATTTTTCATCTTATTTCTCTTGAACCTCTTATAGGTAAAAATTTGAGAGCAGTTAGTAGTGTCCCTCTAATTTCAGTTTCAGTGGAGCCTGTTGGTGTCTTCAAACAGTCCACAACCTTTCCTGTGCACTATGGCATTATTCCAAACATCAGGTGACTTTTGTTGCAGATAAAATAATTAGTTTTGGGGGTGAATGTGTACTGGACAAAGATTAATCATTCTGGGTAGGATGTCTCCCCACCCTCAGTTGAAATGTAACTTGTACAGGCAGGTGTTCCCAACCTTGGCCCTCCTTACCTTAGTGCCTCAATTAGAAAGACTCCTAGGTCTGTGAGCACGAAGTCCAGATCTTCCTAACCCCTGTCTTCCCTGGTATTTCTAAGAGTTACCAAAGAGGCTCATGCGTCCCTGAAAGTCTTCCTTTTTCTCTTCTTTGTGAATAGCACAGAAGCTCAGATGCCCCCATGAGGTAACTACTTTTATGAACTGATAAAATCTGGAGGATTTGTCACCAAGAATAGTTTGCTTTGACCTTGGCAGAATAAGAATGCTGGTGTGGCCTCCCCAGCCAGTTGCTTCTCTCACAGAATGGGACCGACTGTGACAGAGCAGGAGCTGGACCTGGGGAAGGTCGAGGGCGCCCTAAGAAAGGCAAGCTGTGTCTGGGTGAGCCTTATTTCTGTAGTCATGTGGGTGGCTCTTGTCCTGATCATTAGGCTGTGATGGGCATTGGCTTTCTGGAGGATCTGAGGGTCCCTTACAGATTTGTCCAGCGAAGTATTTTGTCATGTATGACCTAATAATTCATTTAAAGTAGAACTTGGATAACATTAAATATTCTCTTTTATGACCTTCATTTTGTTTTTCACTTATATCATAAATGCTTTTAATGATGATAAATAACCTTCTACGGCATCATGTTTCAAAGCTGTATATTTTGCTGATTCTCTATTATAACACTGTTATTTATAATTTTCCACTACTATGAACAAGGATGACGTGAATACCCTATCCTAACGCTTTGTGTGCATCAGCGACGATTTCCTCGGGTTATTCACTTCCTGAATGTGGCGTTTTCTGAGTAGAAGTGTCACCACCGCCACCAGCTTCCCTGCTGCCGGCCCCCTGCCCCCTGCAGCCATTCAGATCTTCTCTTATGGCTTTTTCTTTAAACGCTCCCTAAGAGAATGCAGTCGCAGCCTAGGACTGCTTCAGCACTACTTCTGCGTCCATCCGTGGACGTCCTGGAGAGAGTGCTTTCCGTAAACTCTTTTCTCTTGATGTGTCTTCTATGGAATATATTTTTTCATATTTGCTTTTCAGCAAAGCATAATGACAGCTATGTACTAATAATTGCCAGGAAGGGTTTTTTCGTAGTTCTCTGCATATTTGTCTGTCAAAGGAAAAGCTTTCATATCCTTTGAAAAGAATTGCAAATACAGTGGGGTGAGGGTGGGGGCAGTGACTCTCAAAGGTTCTGCAATTCCAGGGGCGATTGCCATAGAGAGGTTAGAAAATATTTACTGGCAGGCGTAGGGCTGTTTTCCTAAGCACTGTTGTAGTTCCATAAAATTTTGTTTTAGTGATGAATGATGTTTGTCATTTCATTTGTCACCTGGGACTCTCTTCTATTTTCTTAAATTGTCCTCTGATGTTTTGGCTCAGGACTTGTGACATTTTGTCTTCTTCCCTGAAGGCACAGGAGGAATTAAGGACGCATCTGTATCATCCTCAGTGCTGGGTCTAAGGGCTAAAGAAGCAGTTCTTCCTGTCCTCCTCAGGCTTTTTCTGCTGGGGAGCCTCTGCTTAGATCCTTTCCCAGCAAACAGAATAGAAAATGTGGCAACTCCACCCTGTGGAGGCCCGGGGCGGGGGGCTGGCTGCTGGCCCCAGCAACTTCTAGAAATGCACTACCAATCTCCCCATACTCTACAGGCACCTTCTGTGCATTATGGAGCAGACCCTGGGGCACATGTTGAGATTCAGGACTGAAAAGACCCTCGGTTCCCCCCTCTAGAAACTCCAAGAGAGACAGGTGGGGTGACAAACAAGCGTCAATGATCCTAATGGGTGTTTGTTTCAAGGATCGGTGGTGCGTTGGGAGACAGGAGTACTGGGGCAGATAGCTGGAGGAGTCTCGGAGGACAAGTAGGTGTTTGCTTAGTAGGCCAGTGGAGGAAGGAAGTGAGTAGAATGTGTCAAGTCAGGAAACTATACTTGTTCTTGGAATGTTGGCTACAACATCAAGAATTCTAATTTTGCCATTATTACATGAGAGGCGGATGGACAGGAAATGAAATTAGAAGAGCAGGCAGGGGCAAGTAACGAGGAGCCTTGCGTGTCGTGTGTGGTATGCAGCATACAGTATTTCCATTATTTTTTTTTCTTTCTTTTTCAGTCAGTAGCAGGCTTGTTGGCTGGGCACCAGACTGCCATGGTTTAGCCCCAAGCTGCCTCAGGACTAGCTGCAATCAGGTGACCCCACTCATTAACATGGCGACCCTAGGAGTGTCTACCTTACAGAGAGTAAAGCCAGAGAAGGTCTTTTTAAAAATATTTATCTCATTTTCTATGTCAGTTCTGGAAATAAATACTGTTATGCATGCAGAACAATACAGAAAGAGCCTTGGGTCTCTGATGCTGTAGGAAGACTTCTAGCCCCAAACCTACCCAGATTTCTTCCCAAGAGAGAAATAAATTTCTATTGTGTTTAAATAACTACCTGTATTCTACGGATTTAAGCCTAAATAATACATTGAGCAAAGACATTTAGATGCCCTGTTGTTCTGGGGGAAAGCAGCGGCAAAGCTGAGCTGGGCAACCGCATAGTCAGAGCAACTTGTTGGCATCATTTCCTAGGGACCAAGTAGAGCAGGACAAAGCAGGGGTGGGCATAGGTAGCTCTGTGCTTGATGGGAGAGATGAGATAGTGGGTAGCTTTGCACCAGGGCAGTTTGCCTAAGCAGGAAGAAGATTTCCTGAAATTCCTTTCACCATACACTTCTGAGTAAGAAATGGACCCAGGATAAATTTTCACAAGACTGGGAAAGGAAGATGTGGAGCCTGGGCCATGAGTTCACAGAGTGCTGCCGTAGGGCAGGCATTATTCTAGAGTACATACCGAGGCAGGAGGTGCTGTTCTACCTTCTAGGCACAAGACAGTAGCTGGGCCTCCCGCTATTGTTGAGTGTCCCCTTTCAGTGTCCCTAGCTGTGACTTTCGATTGGTGACAAAGGGTGCCGCATCTTACTGTAGGTCACTCACACTGTAGAAGCTGAAGGCTTGGAGGTAGAGGAGTTGACTCTGCTTTCATTCTGGTTTTATTGACTGGCTGCTTTGCAGCGCTGGGGATCGAGCTCAGAGGGGCTCTGCTGTGGAGTTACAGCCTCAGCCTTCTTTATATTTCAGACAGGGCTCCTGATAGTTGGTGCAGGATGGCTGTGAGTTTGTGCTCTCCTGCCTCAGCCTTCCGAGTAGCTGAGGTGACAGGCATGCTCTTTCTGTCCTGGCATAGTGGTGCCTTGGGCTCCAACTTGACCTTGTGCCTTCCCACGCGTCCAGCCTGACCAAATAAGAAGTAAAAGCTGGTCATGCAAAATTTAGTTTTTTAAATTTTACTTATTTGTTGTTTTAATTTAGGTATGTATAATAATCACATTCATTATACAGAGTTTGTGTTTGTACATGATATGCCTTGATTCATTTTTTTCATATTTTCTTTCCCATCTTTCAAACCTCCTTCTCCTCCCTGTTCATAAAGCTGTTTTTATTTTATCCTTTTCTCATTTTTTTCCCTTCCTTCCTTTCCCTCTCTCCCCTCCCTAGTTCTCTTTTTTCTTTTGGATAGTTTCTTGCTATTTCACAATATCTATTATACATTTTGTTTTTCATTTACAATGTCAGTTTCTCATACCAGAAAGATAATGTTACACATGTGTGCCTTATTTATTTCCCTTCTGATTATGGCCTTAAGGTCCATCCATTTAGCTGTAAATGTCTTAATTGTGTCCTGTTTTATAGATGAGTAACACTACACTACATATAAAAAACCAGCATCATTTCCATCCATTCATCAGCTAATGGGTATTTGGGTTGTTTCCAAGATTTAGCTATTAAAAACTGCCACTATAAACATGGATGTGCATATATCTCTGAGATATGATGCTTTTTAATCTTCTGGAAAGATAGTCAGAAGGAAAATAGCTAGGGCAAATGAGACCTCTAATCCTATTTTTTTGAGAATCTCTGCACTGATTTTCACAGTGGTTGTACCAGTCTACACTCCCATCAAAAGTGGAAAAGGGCTTCTTTTTTCCTGACAGCCCCTCCAGCATTTGCTGTTGGTTGATTTCACGGAAGCCAGTCTTTCTGGAGGCAGATGGAATCTCAGTGTTGTTTTATTTTGCATTTCTTGAATGGCAAATAACATTCAGCATTTTTTCACACTTTTATTTACCATTTGTACTTCTGAGAAATCTGTATTCA
Organism: Octodon degus; assembly: GCF_000260255.1. Classification (NCBI taxonomy): domain Eukaryota; kingdom Metazoa; phylum Chordata; class Mammalia; order Rodentia; family Octodontidae; genus Octodon; species Octodon degus. Next base: position 3,483,513 of record NW_004524660.1, read on the forward strand.
TTTTAGATGACCATTTTTGGGCTGACTCTTTGAATTTAGGGGATCTGATTTTTTTGTTGTTGTTTTTCTTTATATGTTCCAGGTATTAGTTCTTTGTCTGAAGAACAGCTGGCAAATTTCCGCCCACTCTATGAGCCATCCTTTCATTTTGTTGTTGGTTTCTCTTGCCGTGCAAGAAACTTAGATTAGCAAAAGCAGTTCAGCAACAAAGGCAAGTCAGAGGGCGTTGCACTCCCTGACTTGAAATAATACAGCTGAGCTACTGTGACAAAAAGGGCATGGTAGTGGCCAGACAACAGACCTGAGGATCAGTGGAGCAGACTAGAAGATGTAGAAACAATTCCAAATGCACTCAGATATCTGATTTTTGACAAAGGGGCCAAACCCATTTTCTGGAAGAAGAATAGCCTTTTTAATAAATGATGTTAGAGAAACTGGCTTTTCACATGCCAAAGACTAAAACTAGACCCATTTCTTTCACCATGCACTAAACTAAAATCAAAATGCGTCAAAGATCTAAATATTAAAACAGAACTCTAAGTCTGCTAGAAGATAGAACAGATAAGACTCTGGAAGGCAGAGAAATAGGCAAAAACCTTATGAACAAAACTCCCACAACGTAGGCATCATCACAAAGAATGGACCACTGGGATCTCATCTTATTAAAAAGCTTTTGCACAACAAAAGAAATCATACAAAACTTGATGACTAGCTCCCACAACTGTGTAAGTCGAATTCTTTTATCATTATCATTTGAATGAGCCTGCGTTTTCTGACTGAACCCTGAAATATTGAGTGTGAAGATGGTGAGAGCAAGGTTATGGCTTTTAAAAAAAAATTATTTGGTACAGGGTTTTGCTGCACAGCTTAGACTTGTAGTGTTCTTCCTGTCTCAGCCTTCCCAGGGCTGAGATTATAGGTGTGTGCTATCACGCCCAGTTTCAGTGGATGGCTCGATATGGGGCCAGCACAGCATGCAGTACTGGAGATTGAACCTGGGTCCTTGCACTTGCCAGGCAGGTGCTTAGACTGCCAAGCTATCTCCCTGGCCCATGGCTTTCTTATTTAGTATATTGTTTCTAGTACCTGGGAAATAGTAAAAGCTCAAAAAATATTTTTGAATAATGCAAGCGATTTTTTAAATGGCTTAATTGAGGAGACTTGGGGATTCCTTGGATATAGAACTGAGGGAGAGAAGGATAAAACTAGCAGATTTTCTCCTTTGGCAATAGGGCGAAGGTGATGCCTATACTGAGAGGGGGAATCCAGGAGAGAGAGCACTTGGGGTGTACTTTGCAGAAGGATCTACCCAGGAAAATACTGAGTTGAGTGAGATGCAAGATAACTTTTGTGCAGTAAACTTGTGTTCTTAGAGACTTAGAGATTTCATAACCTGTAGGACAGAGGCCAAGCTGAACTGGTGTGAAGGAAAGCTACTGTGAGGGCGAGAAGATAAAATGAGTTCAATTTTGAATGTGCTGGTTTGAGAAGACTGTGGGATATTCTTTTTCAGATACGCAGTAAACCAAAATTCAATTTGAATATCAGGTGAGGGGCTTGGGCTGAAGATTTAGTTTTGGGAACTGCCTATATAAAAGCAGGACTTGCAATAATAAGCAGAGTTAAAATAATTTAAATGTGATTCAGGGACCAGACTAGCTGTGAGGGACCAATATTTAAGTCTGGCAGCAGAAGAGATGCTTGCAAAGGACCTTGAAAGTAGTGATCAGTGACCTGACAGGTGAGCTGGGAGCAGGGGCTGCAAGCACAGGGCCATCTGTGGGGCACAGTGGGTGAGGAAGGCAGTGCGGAGTGAGAGGAGAGGATGGAGAGAGCCAAGCAAGTGTCGGAGTCGGAGAGTGGAGGCTGCTCGCTCTTGAGCTTAGCTGTGACTCCTGAGGGATTTAAGATGAGAGTAAGGGAGAGTGGGAACTGGACAGAGAATTGTTGGGATGGAACCACAGGGATTGCTATTTTAGAAGGAAGACATTCTTTTTCTTTTGGCAGAACCGAGGATTGAACTCAGGCCCTTGCACTTGCCAGGCAAGCGCTTATTCTACTGAGCCGTCTCCCTGGCCCTAGAAGGAAGATGTTCTGATGGTGATAACATTTGGGCATTGGTCTGGGAGTGGATGGCTGAGGTGGGGGTTGGAGTTTAAGGTGACTGGAGTTGAGATCAAAGAAGTGGAAGCCAGGATGTAGGAATATATTCACTTGAACACCATCACATTAAGTGAGATAAGTCAGGCACAGACGCTTAAATACCCATGACTTATCTTATATGAGAAACCCCAATTATAAATAAAGAGCAAAATAGATAGACAATAGGAAACAGGAAGACAGGTGTTATGGTTTGTGTCTAGTTGTTCCCCCAAAGCCTCGTGTAAGTTGTGGGGCAGATGCAGCTGGAGGAGCAATGGGTGGCTTGAGGGGCGGGGCTGGAGGACCAGGGCGGGGCCAGGGGCGGGGCCAGAGGACCAGGGCGGGGCTTGAGGGGCGGGGCCAGAGGACCAGGGCGGGGCCAGAGAGGCATGAGCCATTAAACTGGCTCGCCTGTGCTTTCTGAGAGATGTGAGGAGGGTCATCCTGGACGCGGCAGCACCCCAGCCTCTCCTCCAGTGTCTTGAAACCTCCAGGAACTGTGAGCTAAATAAATCTTTCCTTCCCTCATTTTGAGTGTCAGGTATTTGTCCCAGCAAGGAGAGAAGAGTAACTAATACAAGAGGTCTTTCTCAAATGGGAAGGGGATCAAGAGACGGAATGAGGGGCCAAGTGGAGAGAAAAGACATGAAAAAGAGTTAAGGTATGGTATGGTACACTCCACCAAGGAATGTAAACATTAGGTACTGCGGACATGGATTGATAAAAAACAGGGATGAGGGGCACTGTGTGGGCACAGATTGCCCAGCAGTGATGCTAACATGATAGCCCAAAGTTCACGATAGACATGAGTGAAATGATAAAATGACAAGGATAAAGAGCAGAGGTTGTGGTTCCTAGAAGATGTGAAGCTTAAAGGAATGTGGGGTGATTTATTCACCCAGCATTTAGTAGCAGGTCTCTACAGCAGTGACCTGGAGTATTGGTGAAATGCAATTAGGGGAATCATCCATGGCTGCAGTGGTGTGTGAGGCAAGGGAGAGAAAACATTTTCAGGTGAAAGGGTAGCATTTGGAGCAGTCTAGATTTCCCCACTCATCTTTAACTCTGCCTCATGATTTAACCTTCTGGGTGTGTTACCTGGAGTCTTACCAGAATCTTGGTGGGTATTGTGTCAGTCTCCTTTCCATTGCCGTGATCAGGCTAAGTGAGAAAAGATGTATTTTGAACGACATTTCCAGTCCCTGGTCTACTGGCTTCATTACCCTGGAACTGTGATGAGGCGGAACACTGTGGCCAAAGGACATCGTGGAGAGAGCTGCTCACCTCATGGAGCACAGGAAGAAGGGTGGGGGAGAGAGGAGGAGGGAGACAGAGAGAGAGAGAGAGAGAGAGAGAGAGAATATGACAGAATGTGCTGTGCTAGCAGGCTGTTGGGAGCCATGGAAGATGGGAAAGTGGTTAAATGTGTGAAAGCAGGACCAGGCCTCAGTGCCGGCAGCAGTCAGGCTACCTTTGTCCTGAGAGAAGCATCCTACCTGGTTAATGTTGGCTACTAGTCACTAGGCAACCTTGTGTCATGTGTTACGACCTTTGCAAAGGTATAAACATCCATACTGTTGCTCTGGGGGTCACTTTGCCAACTGGGCGGACGGGCCACCACCTCACCCAGCTCTTGTCGTCTTGTCTGTCTTTCCCTCCTTCCTGCCGCTATTCCTCCCCGAGTACAATGGATCACACTGAGAGACCAACAGATCCCTATAGCAGGTTTCCTTCTCGTTTCACTCTTGCTTCTTAGGGCACCCCAGCCTGCTGCATGGTGCCCCCCATATTCACGTCAGCCACTCTCCAACAGTTTCCCCACAGGTCAGTCTTCTCTGTAAACACCCCCAGAGGCACACCCAGAATTGTGGGTTAGCGATTTCCTATTTATTTCCCAATCCAATCAAGCTGACAAGATCAACCGTCACAAGTGTCAGTATCTTGTAACAGCTTCCCAGATCCCTATGTGCAGTCAGATTCCAAATCCACTGATTGGCAAGGATGCTTGCGTGGAAAGAGATTTCAATGCTGACGCTAATATATGGGTGCTGACCGACCACCTGAACTGGAGTGGCATGAGAGGGGCATCCCCAGGGTGCAGGGAGTTCTGATTTACACAGCTGGGGTTCTCGGCTGGCAGCAGGAAGAAAGTGCTCAAGAGCAAAGTCTCGAGACTGCCTGCAGCTGCGCTGCTGTGCAGGTGGCAGCTGCACAGGGGGATGCAGGCCCCGTGTCAGTTCCGGCTGGGCTGACTTCTAGAGCTCTGTCTTCAGACCTGCGTGCCACACTGCAGATGGACCATGAGGAACTGGGGCTTTTGCAAGAGGACAAACAGGATGAGGCTGAGATCAGGAAACCACATCGTGCTAGGAATAAAAGCAGGAACCAGAACCCGGGAGAAGGAAAAGCTTCGGGTGGCTCTCATAGCTGGCACTGAATAGCTCTAGGCCTGTCAGGCAGAACCATTAGATTTAATGTGTTTAGCTGCAGAACATGAACACAACATTAGAAATTCAAGAGATTTCATCTCAATTTAAAGGGGGACACTTCATTTAATTAGCTTCTATTACACCTTGAAAGTCTCCAGTCAAGCAGGGCATTAGGCTAGTGATTACCAAAGACTCGGTGATAGGATCTTTACATGGTTTTATCAAATTACAGCTCTACTCTGGGTAGAAGGATGATGATATTTAGGATCATCTAGTCTTAAGTTCTAGAACATTTTTTGATGTGAATATTAAAGGTAATTAAAACCCCAAGCGCCTTAGTGTATGTACCCATTATGTTGGGCAAGATAGGATCTAGTATTATACTATGGAAGTATAAGGAACAGCAGTGAACTATTCAAGCTGAATTTTTTAAAAAAATTAAGGACTTGCTTTCTTCAATATTTGCATTAATAGAGCTGTGTGTAGACCCTAAGAGTTTCATAACAGCCTGTTAGGTGGCCCTAGCAATGTTTCTATTTAAGTGAGTCAGTTTACAGGAGGACAAAGTTAAGGCAGAGAGAAATCTCTGAGGCTTGGGGAAGGTCACAGCGTAAGTCAGCATTGTGACCAAGAACACGCCCCATCCTCAGCTGACACACATGTGTCTCTTGCAGCGAGCCCAGAGTGAATGCGTAACACAAAAGCCCCATTCAAGTGGTGATCTAAGGCAGGTGACAATACAGGAAGAAGGTGGGCTGTGTTCCTTAGGGCCATAGGTACATACAAGCTTGTATTGTACTGCTGGACTTTGTTTTGTACCAGGGATTGAAACACCAAGCTATAGGCCAGCCCTTTTATTTTTTATTTATTATGTTTATTGGTACATTTTAAATATACAAGTGATCACATTCATCATAGAGAACTTGTACCTGTACATAATATAACTTGATTTTTTAAACCATTTCTCTACCCTCTTTTCCTGTCTTTATTTACAGAAGCTTTGTTTGTATATTTTCTTGTCATTTAAAAATTTTTTTCTTAATTTTTTTTTAATTTTTGGCAGAGCCGGGGATTGAATTCAGGCCCTTGCACTTGCCAGGGAAGCGCTTATTCCACTGAGCCATCTCCCCAGCCCCATCTTTCTTCTCATTTTTTTAAAAAAAATTTTCTCTGTCTTCCTGTCGCAGCCCCCATTAACTTTCCCATTTGAACACTTTCTTCGTATTCATACTGCATAGCGTACATTTTTGGTCCTTATTTACAGTTTCAGTTTCTCATGCCAGAGAAGCAATGTGGTATTTACACAATTGGGTCCAATTTATTTCACTTAATAGTATGCTCTCAAAATGCATCCATTTACCTAGAAATGTCTCAAGTTTATCCTTCTTTATGGCAGAGCAATATTCCATTGCATAAGAAAACACATCTTCTTTATCCATTTGTCAGTTGATGACATTTAGATAGCTTCTAAGCTTTAGCTATTACAAACTGTGCCGCTATAAACATGGTTGTGCTTATATCTCTGTGGTACAGCGGTTTAAGCTTTGGGTGACGATTCCAAGAAGAGGATTACCACAGTCAAATGGGACCTCTAATCCTAGTCAGTCAGTCTGTCTGTCTGTCTGTCTGTCTGTCTCTCCCTCCCTCCTTCCCTCCCCCCCCCCCTCCTCCTCTCTCCCCCCTCTCTCTCTTTTTCTCTCCCCCTCTTCTTTGTACAGGGATTGAATTCAGAACCTTGCAGTTTGCCGGGCAGGTGCTTAAGCCACTGAGCTATCTTCCTGGCTCTAATCCTAGTTTTTTGAGGAATCTCCACACTGATTGCCACAGGGTTGCACCAGTCTACACTCCCACCAATAGCAGAGAAGGGTTCTTTTTGCCCCACAGCCTCTCCAGCATTCGTTGTTGGTTGACATCTTTACAATAGCCATCCTTTCTGGGGTGAGATGGAATCTTAGCATTGCTTTAATTTGCATCTCTCAAATGACCATGAGGTTGAACAGTTTTCCATATATTTATTTGCCTTTGTATTTCTTCATCTGAAAAGCGTGTATCCATCCCAGATGTCCATTTTTAGATGGAGCCTTTAAATTGGGAGGGAGGAGGTCTAAATTTTTAGATTCTTTACATGTTCCAGACATGTCCTTTGTCTGGGGGACAACTGGCTAAATTTTTTTCCAACTCTTCAGGTTGTCTTTGCATTCTGTTGATTTCCTTTGCTGTACAAAAGCTTGCTAATAGGATCAGATCTCAGTTGTTGATTCTTCGTAATAGTTACTGTTTGATCAGGGTTTTGTTCATAAAGTTTTTGCCTATACTAATGTCTTCAAGAGTTCTATCTATTCTGTCTTTCAGCAGATTTAGAGTTTCTGTTTTAATATGTAGGTCTTTGATTCATTTTGATTTTAGTTTAGTACATGGGGAAAGACATAGGTCTAGTTATAATCTTTGGCATGTGGAAAGCCAATTTTTCCAGCACTATTTACTTAAAAGGCTTTCTGCCAGTGAAAGTATTTGGAGCCTTTGCCGAAGATAAGGTAATTAGGTATGTCTGAAGTTGTTTCAGCATCTTCTAATCTCTTCAGTAGATCCTAGGGTCTGGTTGGTTGGTTGGTTAGTTGATTGGCTGCTTTCTTTCTTTATTTCATCAATTTTTTTTTAAAGCAGCTTTTAGTACAATTTCAAGTCAGGAATAGTGGTGCCCCTGCCTGGCCTTTGTTGTCCAGAATTACTTTTGCTATTCTAGGTCTCTTCTGCTCCAAATGAATTTTAGGGTTGTTTTTTCTAATTCTATGAGATATGCTGTTGAACATCTCAACAGGATTGCACTAAACCTGTATAACAACTTTGGGAGTGCAGTCATTTTCACCATATTGGTGCTTCCTACCAAAGAGCAAGGGATAGCTTTCCATTTTGTGATATACTTTCAATCTCATTTTTCAAAGCACTATAGTTTTCTTTTTTCTTCCTTCTTTTTTGTGGTACTGGGGATTGAACTCAGGACCTTGCACTTGCCAGGCAAGTGCTTATTCTACTGAGATATCTCCCCAACCCCTTATAGTTTTCAATATAGAGCTATTTTACTTTCTTCATAGACTGATTCCTAGTTATTTCATTTTTTTGGGATGCTATTGTGAAGGATGGGATTCCCCTAATTTCTCTCTCAGTGAATTTCTTATTCATATACAGGAAGGCTATTTATTCTTCAGTGTTGACTTTGTACACTACTGAATTTGATTATTGAATCTGTAAGTCTTGTGGTGGTGTTCTTAGGGTCTTCTATGTAGAATATCGTATCGTCTGTAAATGATTATACTTTATATTGTTTCTTTCCTATCCTTTTTATTTCTTTCTCATCTAATTGCTCTGGCTAATATTTCTAGCACTGTACTGAATAGGAGTTGTAACAGTAGACCATCTGGTTGTGCTGTATAGCAAAAGGGGCAAACACAAGGAGGCAGAGCCACTGTGCCAGCGAGCACTGGAGATTTGAGAGAAGGTCCTGGTCACTGATCACCCAGATGTAGCAAAGCAGCGAAACATCTTGGTCCTGTTGTGCTAAAACCAGGGCAAGTATGAGGTGGTGGAATGCTATTACCAGCGGGCACTGGCCATCTATGAGGGGCAGTTGGGGCCAGACAACCCGAATGTGGCTCAGACCAAGAGTAATCTGGCTTCCTGTTACCTGAAGCAGGGCAAGTATGCGGAGGTGGAGACCCTGTCCAAGGACATCCTGACCTGAGCACATGTGAGGAGTTTGGGTCTGTGGATGATGACCACAAGCCCATCTGGATGCATGCAGAGGAGTGGGCAGAAATGAGCTGGAGTTGGCAACATGAAGATGCTGCACCCTATACTGAGTACAGAGGCTGGTACAAGGCTTACAAAGTGAGCAGCTCCACGGCGAATACCACCCTGAGAAACCTTGGAGCTCTGTATAGGTGCCAGGGAAAGCTGGAGGCAGCTGAGACCCTGGAGGAGTGTGCCCTGCGTTCCCAGAAGCAGGGCACAGACCCTATCAGCCAAACCAAGGTAGCAGAGTTGCCTGGGGAAGGAGATGGGAAAAGGACTTCCCAGAGGGGCCTGGGGACAGCGTGAAATTTGATGGCGGTGACGAGGCTGCTGTGGCTGTGGAGTGGTCAGGGGATGGCAGTGGGACTCTGCAGAGGAACAACTCTCTGGGCAAGATCTGAGATGTGCTCTGCAGAAGCAGTGAGCTCCTGGTGCACAAGTTCCAGGGGACTGAGCCTCGGTCCTCTAGAAGCAACATGAAGCAGGCAGCCTTCTTGAACTACCTGAAGCAACCCAGTGCTGCACCCCTCCAGGTATCTCAGGGCCTCAGTGCCAGCACCATGGACCTTTCTTCAAGCAGCTGACATCGACCTAGTGCCCAGGGCTGCTGCTGCCTCACAGCCCCACAGCATTCCCATTGCTCAGACTCTCCACCGCAAGGGGGGACAGTAACCCGAAGCCTGCTCCTGCCTGCAGGGTATTGGCCCCTCCTCAGGAACCCTCTTAGGAAGGACCCTCAGAACACCCCACCCTGGGGTCCTGTAGTAACTCACTCAGAGACCTCCACAGTAGGCAAGATGCTGCTGGCCTTGCTGCAGGAGGGTTTGTGGCCAGCCATGCCACCTCTCTTGGCTATCCTGTCTATCCTTCCCCCTCTCCTTGGCTGTCTCACTTCAGGTCCACGTATTTTACATTTCTTAAATAAAAGAATCAGGTAAAAAAAAAAAACACAAAACAAAAAAAAATTGAAGAGTGGATAAAGAAGATGTGATATTTTTACACAATGGAGTATTATACAGCTATAAAACAGGATAAATTTGGATCTGTTGTTGGTAAATGGATGCAACTAGAGAACATACACTTAAGTGAAATAAATCAGACCTGCATGTGCAAACATTGTCTTGTCTCCTTAGTGTGAGAATCTAAAAGAGAATATGGAATCGGAAGGATACAATTGCCCTTTTCCTGGGGAAAGGAAATGAACTTATTCAAAAAGAAAGAGTTACTGAGTTGAGAAGGACAGAAGAGAGAGAGATGGAGGACAGAGATGTCTAGGTATGTAAACAGAATTGTTTGGACAACTGTACTGCGGATTTCTGCTGGTCTGTGGAAAGGCACAAATAATGCTTAATTTCTTTTGTCTCCTTTTTTTAATTGTTTCTCCTCTTAATTATTTATATATTTCTTTTTTTATTTCTTCTTCCAATTTTTCATGCATATATCTGGTAATAGCAATAACTTGGAAGACAACACTGTGCTGTACAACAAACCCTGTGAAATTCATATTTACTTTGTTAAGTGAAATTCTGTATCACTTGTTTTTTTTTTCATATTAAGTATCATGGACAAATTTTATTACATGTGAATGATATATACAATAAAAACATGTTCTTTGCATTCGGAAGTTATAGCTCAGTGTCATTATACTGTGGCTTTCTTTTTTATTTTTTTATTTTATTTATTTTATTTATTTATTTATTTATTTATTTTTTTATTTTTCAACAAATAATACACTGCACATATTCTTCTTAGTGGTTAATTGCTGTACAAGATGCAGACTTGTGATCCTATTTACAAACACCATTAGAACAAATCATTCTATTTCTGTATCACTTGTAATTGTTATGTTTTAATACTATTTTGTACTCTCTTTATAAAATAAAAAGTTCAGGATTTCATGGTAGTCCACTTTGTATGATGTTGCCTCTTTGTTTCTCATAAATCACTCATCAGATTGAGATAAAGACCATTTATTCCCATGATCTGTAGGTTTTTATTATGAATGGATATTGAACTTTGTCAAATACTTTTTCTGCAACTATTGAGATGATCATGTGATTCTTGTCTTTGTTTTTATTGATATTATGTATTACATTTGTTTATTTGTATATGTTGAGCCATCCCTGCATCCCTGGGTAAATTCTACTTGGTCATGGCACATAATTTTCATGTTGATTCGTTGCATTCTATTTGCAAGTATCTTATTGAGGCTTTTTGTCTCTATGTTCATTAGGGAGATTGGCCTGTAGTTCCCTCTTTCGTTTCAGTATCAGAGTAATGCTTGCTTCCAGGAATGGATTTGGGACTACTGCTTTTGTTTTAGTTTCACTAAAGAGTTTGATAAGTAACAGCATTAAGTCTTCTTCAAATTTCATGTAGAATTCAGCAATGAGCCCATCAGGGCCTGGTCTTTTCTTTGTTGGCAGGCAAAGAATTAATTACATCTAAAACTTCATTGACTAATACTGGTTTACTTAAAATTTTTATATTTCCTTGACTCAACTTTGGTAATTCGTATGTATCTGTGAATCTGTACATTTCTAACGTGTTTAGCATTTTATTAGAATACTGGTTTTCAAAGTAGGTATTGATAACCTCCTGGATTTCTGTACGATCTGTTGCGATTTCATCCTTTTCATTCCTAATTGCATGGCTTTGAGTTTTTTCTTTCCTTTTGTTCAGTAAGTTTGGCTAAGAGCTTGACATTTTTATTTTATCTTTCAAGGAACCTGATGTTGGGCGCCCTCCCGTCCAGCAGGAAAGCACTCAACACGATTTGTGCGGCGGAAAGGCTTTAATCGTTCTCCTGAGTGATGTGCCCCGAGAGAGCACAGTTCCTCTCTCCGTCCCTCTTCCTGTCTCTGACCCTCCGCGTCGCGGAGCGTTTCTTTTATATCCTCACACTGTCCAATCGAGGGTTGATACATGTTACAGCGCCATTGGTTACAATCTCAGGGAAGGTATCTTACATCATTATAGGCGGGTGTATAGCGACTGGGGAAGCAGGAAATGAGCGCCATCTTGGCACACTCGGTGGGAGGGGTAATCTAGCGCAGGCTTCAAGGGCTGCAGCAGGCCTCACCCAATGGTCTCTAGGGATTTGGTTCTGATGCCGCGATTCGCGGTATAGGCTCTCTATACCTGTTTGGTTCAGTGATTCTTTGTGTTGTATTCTTAGTCTCCAATGCATTAATTTCTGGTCTCATCTTTATAATTTCCTCCCATACATGAGTTTTGAGCTTGACTTGCTCTTTTTTTTTTTTTTTTTTTTAGAAGCTTAAAGTTGAACATTAAGTTACATATTTGAGCTCCCTCTGTTCTGATATGGGAATTTGCCACTATTATTTCCCTCATGAGACTGTTTTCACTGCATCCTATAAATTCTGATATGTTGTATTGGTATTATCATTTAATTGTTGAAAATGTCTAATTTATACTTTTAGGTTTTATTTATATTTTTTAGACAGGGTCTTGCTATGTCAGGCCTGGCTGTAAACTCACAGCAATTCTCCTGCCTCTGTGTTTCAAGGGCTGGCATAAAAGGATGCACCACTTCTCAGTCTATAATTTTTTTCTTTAATTTCATGTGACTTGTCATGGTTTGGGTTTTTTGCAAGGTCAACAATATAGTACAGGACACATTTTAAAATAGTACTTTATAATGAATCACCCAAGACTCACATAGTACAAGTGCAGAAAATCTATCCACACACTAAATATTAATGAATCCAGCTGAGGGCCTAGAGCTCATAACAATGCCTCTGACCAGTCCAACTGGAGGTATAGAGCCCACAATAAAGTCACATGCCATCCTGCTTCATGGATCTGTGTTGGTAGATTTTTCCCTTTTTGGCAGGACTGGGGATTGAACTCAGGCCCTTCCACTTGCCAGGCAAGTGCTTATTCTACTGAGCCATCTCCCTGGCCCCAGGATCTGTGCTGGAAAGGCCCAAAGGTCAGTGGTGGAAGCTAGGAAGTCTATGCCAGTGGGATGAAGGATCTGTGTTAGCAAGCTGAGGGATCTGAGCTAGAGCTAGGAAGCAACACTCAAGGGAAGCACCAGAGCTCCCCAAAGTACCACAGCCATCCTCAGCAACAGCGAGGTCCTGAGATCCTCTAACATTGAGGCAAGCTGAGTTCCCATCAGGAAAGCCAACGTGACAAGCTTCATGAGGCTGATCAGTGCACCATCTTCCCCTCTGGAGCCAGGGATCGACGCTCAAGATGAGGACCCACACTTCTTCAAAGTTCATTGGGAAATCAGCATGACCAGGTCCCCCAGCAAAACAGTCCAAGAGAACTAGCAGCTTCCAAAAGCTCCAACAGCTTCTCCAAATAGCAGCCCTATCAGTGTTTCAGCAGCTTCTCCTGTTCTGCCTTTATGCTGCTGGCCACAATCCTCAGGTGGGGCTTCTACATCCAGCACTGACTACCTGTTAAAAATCCACTACATGACCCATTGGTTATTCAGGAAGGTATTATTTAATTTCCATGTGTTTATGAAGATCTTGTGATTTTTTTTGCTGTTTCTTCCCAGTTTCATTGCACTATGGTTTGATAATATGCACAGAATAGTTTCAAGTCCTTTGCATTTACATAAGCATGTTCTGTGAGCTAGCATATAGTCTAATTTGGAGAATGTCTTGTGTACAGTTGAGCAGAATGTGTATTCTGATATTTTGTGGTCAAATACTCTGTAGACATTTACTAAGTCTATTTGTTCTAAAGTTTGATTCAGTTCTTATACTTCACTGTTGATTTTTTGTCTAGTTGGTTTATCTATTTGTGACAGTGGAGTTTTGAAATCTTTTATTATGGGGCTGGGAAGATAACTCAGTAGAATAAGTGCCTGCTGGGCAAGCACAAGGTCCTGAGTTCAATCCCCGGTTCAAAAGAAAAAAAATCCTTCATTACAATTGTATTAGTGTTTGATTTTTCATATCTGTTATACTAGTTTTATGTAGTTGAGTACACTGGTATTTGATGCATATATATTTATGATTGTTATCTCTTCCTCTAGCATTTCCCCCTCTGCAAGGATTCTATGACCTTGCTTGTCTCTCTTAATCAATCTTGGCTTGAAATCTACTTTATCTGCAAATAGAATAGTGATCTCTGTTTTTTTTAAAAATTTTTTTGTATTTTCTGGAAGGGTCTACAGGGTGTTCAGGGTCTCACTACTAGATTGGACTCGTAGAGATCTGCCTGTTTACAGCCTCCTAAGAGCTGGGATTACAGGTGTGCGCCACCATGCCCAGTACCAATTGCCATCTCAATGTGCCCCAGGGGCAGGGCTGGCATGGCAGGCTGGGGGATCAACCCTGGCCCCTGTGCCTGCTTGCAGGCATATTAATCTGCTGAGCTATGTGGCCAGCCTTTCTTTCTTTTTTCTTTTCTTTTCTTCTTCTTCTTTTTTTTTTTTTTAACAGGTTCCTGTTTCATGGAGTATCACTTTCCATCCTTTAATTTTCTTGCCACCTTCAGCCATGTTAACTAGATGTGTGGCTATATAACAAAATCTAGAGTAAACCAGAAAATTATATGTAGTAAACAAGCCTTCAAAATGGCAATTTTATCCCTGGGGAGAAAATGTAAAAGAGGTGAGGGATAAAAAAAAGAGAATAGAAGAGGAAGAGATGAGAAGCAAGGCTTGAGGACAAAGAAGGATCTCCCAAACTTGGGAAATTTGTGAGGAACATAGGAGGGAAGGAGAGAAAGAAGAAATAAAGATAAGAACAGAACAGAACAACAAGAAAACTAGAAACTATGTTCATGCTCATAAAAAAGAACAAACAATGAAGGGAAAACCAAACAAAACAAAAACAAGAAAAGAGAAAGAAAAACAGATGTAAAAACTGCCCACTTCAAGGAGTGTCCCTGCTGTCACCGGGGCACCACGTGGGCAGACACATGGGCAGATCTGTGTTGAAGCCAAACAAGCCCACAGTAGCTGTAAGTGGCGTAGTGGATGGTCTCGGTCAGCCTGCGCCTTCACTCCGTTGGCGTTCAGGCTGCCTTCTGGCCACGAGGCAGAACCAGGCCCATTCAGCCCGCACAGGTCCACGTGCTCCTGCCAGCCTGAACTCTCTGGGATCAGCTAGACGGAGCCCGCAGCTGCACTACACTCTGAGCTCCATTGTTCCTTCTCCACGATACGCTCTCACCAACTGGCCCCTCCTGTGGGAGGTTTGAACCCAAATAACACCAGTCTGTTATGTCCCCTGCTTTGTCCCACTGGAGCAGCTCTCTGTAGAGGCCTCTGCGGTCACCAGCCTCCCCTCCTGTGCTGTGAGTTCTATTTTTAATTTCCCCCAAACTTCACATATGTTTGCGGCAGGATTATTTTGAAATGATCATAATGTAGTTCTTTCACAAATCTAAATAATCCAGCAATGGAATTGGGCATAATCCCGATGCATTTGTAACCCTTACATTCTGGGAGGCTGAGACATGAGGATCAAAAGTTCTAGCTCAGCCTCTTCACTCTGAGTGGCTTCTGTGCCCACTTCAGGTCCTTCCTGGGTGCTGGGAACCCACCTCTTCCTTCTCCTCTTCCTGAGATGTTCTTTCTCTGCTGCTCACCACTCTGCCATCTTCCTGGAAGTCACAGTCCTTTTATTTTTTAAATTTATGTTTGATTAATTCTCTTTGCATATTTTTTAATGTATTTTAGTACAGGGACTGCAGGGTCTCGCTACACAGATTGGACTTGTAGTAATCCTCCTGTTTACAGCCTCCCAACCATGCCCAGACTCAATTGTGGTCTCTGTGCGCTCTGGGGGCAAGACTGGCACGACACACCAGGGTCAAACCCTGGTCACTGCGCCTGCTTAAGGAGGCGCTTAAGTCTGCTGAGCTATTTGGCTGGCCCCCTTTTAATTTATTTATTTATTGTATATTAATTTTATTGAGAAAGAAATAGCAATGAGACAGTTTCAAAACAGGTTAGTAGGATGGGTACAATAATTAATACATTACATATTGTTGTCTCTGTAGTTGTTATTCATAGTACAAGATGCACATATGATATCTTGTCTAAACACTATTCAAGGGGCCAGGGAGATGGCTCAGTGGAATAAGTGCTTCCCTGGCAAGCTCAAGGGCCTGAGTTCAATCTCCAGTTCCACCAAAAAAAACAAAAAACAAAACAAAAAAACACTATTCAAAACCTTCTCATTGAAGAAGGATTTTTTTTTTTTGGTTCCTCGAATGCCTTCAGGGCACTTTTGGCCAGCGGGAGAGTTGTGAGGTTTGAACTCCAGCAACCTGAGGCTGAGAGCTTTGTGGAAGCAGCCACTTAAAGGCCTGAGCTAGGGCCAGGCCCCCAAAACCTTCTCATTGAACTAAGAGAAAGTTGCTGTATATCTATGCTATTTTGTATATACAGATATATATATATATATATATATATATATATATATATATATATGTTTTTTTTTTTTTTTACTACAAAATGGTCCTTCATTTATATCCCCCTTTTTTGTTTCCTTTGTCAGAGATGGGTATGCCATTGCCATTCATATATTCTAGGTGCATGAATTCAGCAAAGTAATCCAATATAGTCCAGTAGTCTATAATAGTAGTGGGTTATCTTCATGACTGGCAATATCAGAAGTTGTTGATTTGAGCCTTTTACAGCTCAACATATTAATATGGCTTTACTTTTTATAACTCTTTTTTATACTTGTCTGTTGGATGGTTAAGACCAAAGTAAAGTAAGACCTACATAACTAGAAATGTAACTTCTGTATCTGCCAAGGTCAGTGAAATCCCCTCAGGATTTACCCTGAGACCCTATATAGCAGTTTGTAGATCTTTTGTCAGTGTCAGCCATGTGGATGAGTTGTGGCCATTGCTTGACCAATTTGCTCTCTGTGGAAGCCTGAGAGAAGGTTTTCTCTCCAGGTGACCCTTTTTATTTTGAAGACAGGATCTCACCAAGATTCTAAGGTGCCCAGGCTGAGCCTGACCTCTGAATCCTCATGTCTCAGCCTCCCAGAATGTGAGGGTCACAAACACATCAGGATTATGCCCATTTCCACTGATGGATTATTTAGACTTGTGAAAAAACTACATTACAATCATTTCAAAATAATTCTGCTGCAAACATAGCTGAAATTTTAGAAGCATTAAAAATAGATCTAAGGGTCAGCCAAATAGCTCAGTGGATTAAAGTGTCTGTAAGCAGGAACAGGGGCCGGGGCTTTGATCCCTGGTGCCTGCCCAGACCCTGGGGCATGCTGAGATGGCAGTTGAGACTAGGTGTGGTGGAATGTGCCTGTAATCCCACCTCTTGGGAGGCTGTAAACAGGCAGATCGCTATGAGTCCGATCTAGACTCTTCCCTAAAAATACAAAAACAAAAGAAACAAACAAAAACGCAAATTGATTTAAAGGTGTCATTATTTGAAAGGTAGAACAAAAAAAAAAAAAACATTGTAAGGTGGATTTAAGAAGAGGTAGAAGACTGATTACTACTTAATTTTAAGGAGTTAGATGGGAAAATTTTCACAGCCTTTGAGAAGCACAGAATATGAGCAATTTGGATTGCCAAGGACGAGAACTCGGCTTGGGGCAGGAGAGAGGAGAAAGCAAGTTAACACTGAGAGGTGTCCGTAGGCACAGCATGTGAGTGAATGACGGTGATGGTCATGGTTGTTCCTACAAAGCGAGAAAACAGAAAACAAGAGGCAAAGAGAGCTAGGAGCCTCTCCAAGAGGATCTGATGGGTGCTTGATTGACTGTCTGCCAACTACGCATGCTGAGAGGTAAGGGACGCCTTCTCTGTGCAAAAAGTGATCCTCTTACACTCCGAGAGTATGTAGAGATGGGTCTTTAGGAAGCTGTGGGTCCCCTGGGGTCTGACACGTCGGAAGCTGGGTGATAGAAACTTTGTTCTTAGAATAAAAGAACAGCAACAGCGTTGGATTCAGAGGTCCTGGCTTAGCAGCTGACATTTATAGTGTTAGAGGCTGTTTGTTTTGCACTTAAATTTTGAACTTTCTACATAAATGTTCTCTTATTAAGGAGCTATATTTCCTTAATAAAGCATGTGTGCTCAATTACTAACTGGAAGTTCTGCATCAGATATTCCCATTGAGGAAAGAAAGCCTGCACAAGCAGACGAGGTCACCGCGACCCATGCGCTTTGCTGAGTAAGGGTTCGTGAAACTGTAGAAACCAGTGCGTCCCTGAGCTGCTAGGACAGACTGCAAGCCCATCTGGAAGGCAGAAGTGTTTTCATACTTACATCTACTTCAGGCCTTTGGAGATAGATTACTTTTCTATTCAAGTAAATAGCCAATGAATGAGAAATTTTCAATACAAAAATCTTTATCTGTGGAGTTGGGTAAAAGAGAACACATTCACACTTGTATCCAGGATAATGTTACGGGGACAAGTGGTAGGTGGAGGTAAGTGGCATATGATTAGTCACAGTGACAGGGCTCTGATTTTGGTTTTCATCAGACTAACTCAGAAGGATTATTTAGAAATTATGCTCTCCCAGATAGCACTGAAGGAAACATTCCAGAGGTGTTAGAGTTTATGGCCAGCTTCCTCTGAAGCCTCTTAGAATCATGGTCAGGGCTTTTGGAAGTTGATTGGATTATGGGGAGTTATAACTGGCCTGCTGTTAGAAGGTGGGTCTCATCAGAAAAGGCAGGTCACTCACTGGGAACAGGGCCCAGAGAGTTTACCACTCTCCTCCGCTCCTCCCTTTCTGTTCCTTTGAGCAGCTCTGCTCCACCCCGGGGCCCCTGTCATGTGATCTTGCTTGGAGCAAGCTAACTATGGACTAAACCATGAGCCCAAGCACACCTTTCCTTCTTAAGTTGTGTGTGCTGAGTATGTTGTTGCTGCAATGAGAAAAGTGACTAAGACAAGAGGCATGAGATGAGATGATCCGCTTGGGAACTGCAAATTAGGACAGAACTAAGATATCCCTACACATGTACTAGAGGTGAAACATGTTGAAAAAGTAAACTCGATAACACTAACTACTGGCACGTACCCAGAGTCCCGGACTCTTATGCACAGCTGGTGGGAATTGAGAATGGCAGAGCCACTCAGTTTGACAGTTTCTTACAAAGCTAAGCACAGTCTTGCTGTCCTCCTCAGCAGCCGTACTCCTGAGGGTTTACTCAGTTGAGTTGGAAACACATCCACAGAGAAGCCTTCTTGTGAGTATAGAGGCTTTATGCACAACGGCAGAAACTTAGAAGCAACTGAGAAGTCTTGTAGTAGGTAACTGGATAAACAAAGGAAGGCGGAGGGACATCAGCACAGCTTGGGTATAAAAAGAGAAGAGAGATCAAACTGTAAAAGGACATGGAAGATATCTATCTATCTATCTATCTATCTATCTATCTATCTATCTGAGAAGGCTACATACTTTATAATTCCAATTAGATATTCTGGAAAGGCAAAGCTATATAGATAATAAAAAGACCAGTGGCTGTTGGGGATATTGGAGGGAGGAGCATGACTAGGCGCAGGAGAGTGAAGCTATTATATGTGATATTATAGTGACATAATGCAGCCATGTTTGCATAATGCTACAGCACAGAGTGAGCTTTTAAGTCATTTAGGAGGTAAAGGATTCTCAGAAAGAATGTAGACCATGACAAGAAACTACGACTGCGTTACAGACGTGTGAACCACCCTTCCGGAGAGAGGGAAAAGTGCTGACTGAGCAACTCTGGGGTGAGCTGGAGGGCGCTGGACTGAAGGCAAGCTGATATTGTGCTGCAGCTTAAGGGGCAGCTTCCACAAGATAAGCTCTGGTAATTCTGACAATGCTGCCTGTGCATACAGGAGAGGAATAGCTAGGTAGATGGATGGGGGTGTCAGAGCTCGGTGTCCCCCTGCTAATTTTCCCCCTTTACGGATAAAGGCCCATGTAGCAACAGGTTAGAGTTAGCAACATCAATAAGAACTTACATCTAACTTAAAGGAATTTTTTTTTTTTTTTTT